>NC_058165.1:12222356-12302755 GCF_020080835.1 Cotesia glomerata
AAAATACTGTTTAAGACCGTTCTTTCCATGTTATTTATATGGGAAAACTTAAAGTTCGATGAAGGAGCTCTTAAAATTGAAATTAAGAGATGGCCTTTTGACAGAATTTTTGTTTAGACATATCCTATCATATTTTGGGCTAAGAGTGAAAAAAAAAAAATATCGTCTTTTTTTGGCACACCCAAATATATATATATGGATTGCGGCAGGTTATACATGAGTGTATATTTAACAGATTAAGCGTTATGAAAATTTTTAGTTGAACTGTAGATTTTTCGAAATGTAGGAGTAGTATACGTCAGTTTTTACAATATATAGTTCGCTATGAAATGGATAACTAGATAATATAACTAATTTGGCATTCTTACTCAAAAATATTTAAGTTCCATTCTGATTGTGTGATCAACCAACAGTACAAGAGAAAAAACTGTTTATAAAAACATTTTTAACGAGTTTGTAAGATTTGAAAAATATAATGTAATTCGTAATGTTTTTATTGTTTTTTTCGGTTTGTTGCAATTTTTTCAAATTTTGACGTCTGAACAAACTAATTAATGTTTAGATTCAAATTTATTGAATTGAAATACATGAAAATCATACTTGGTCAGAGCCTGTAAAAATTTTTTTCATCGCTGTGATTGCAGTTTTTCGAAATTTTTTGCCTTTTTCAGGTTTTTCGCATTTTACCTAAATCTGGAGGGTGATCGGGCCAAACAGACTTTAAATTCAGATTCAGTGGATCAAAATACATGTCAGTAGATGGGTCCGGTCAAATGTGCAAACTATATTATTTATAAGAAAAAATATTCTTATGCAATCAAAATTTCTAAAAAATTTAATTTACTAAAGACAATGGCACATAATTTTTTTACGATCTCTCAGATTAAAGTTTTTCGTAAATAAAAAATTTTTTTTTACGAATTTCATATAAAGTTTGTTGGAAATTTTTTTTCATGAAATATCAATAACTTTGACCACTCATTTTAAAGTTCTAGCAGAACTCTCGACGTATCTCATTATTTTATTAGACGATACTTTGAGGACAGTCATCACTATATCATTATTTACGTGAACGATACTTCGAGGACAGTCAACGCTGGTAATAGCCTAATCGGCTCGGTATCTGCATTTCGCGCTTTGTGGTACCAGGATTCGATTCCAGTACGCACCAATATTTTCAGTATTTATAAATATAAGAATATGTGCGTTACGTTACCAGCCTCTGTACCAGCTGGGTTTTCCGTGGTTTCCACATATAGTTCTGAGGTAAAGTATCATTATAGAAAAGTTTCTCCATACTATTTAAGGTCGTTATGCAAATGCAGGTACTTATTACAACGCGTAAGCCGGCTAAAGTCACAGCACAGTGTAATTATAAGTGAAAAAAAGGATATGATGAACAATATATGACACAAAGTGGAAATCTCATTTCCAGTTCCAAACAGTTAGTCGAATTACTGTGATAATAACAAAAACAAAGTGGGGAATATGAATTACAGTCTCGTAAAAACCAATAGGTATACAAGTAAAAACGATAATATATGTCTACTTCGAGGACAGTCGTCAATGTTTCGTTATTAGCGTCGGTCAAAAAAATCAATCCACAGATTCGGTAGAATCTGGCGCCAAGTTCCGTTCAAATCCGTTGTCAACGGAGTGCCAGACTACCGACTGTGTTTACTGTAAGCAGAACGGTATTTTGAGGTTGCAAAACTTTATTTAATTCTACGGTACTTTTTTTTCCTCAATTGTATATTATAACAGTAATTCATACTTTATTTTACTGTTATTGATTAATTATATTCACTTATAACAATTTATCTACTTGAAATTACTAAATTTAATCAACACAAACTATAGCAACGCAAAAATTTCGATCCTGACTTTTTTTCGATGGGCAAAGTGATCTGCCACAGACTAAATAATTTGTAACAGGGTAATTTACCCTGTATCGGTAAAACCGATCAAGCATGATAATTATTCGATGCAGCACTGGCGGGTCTCGGTCTTCGGGACCCATTAGCATTAAGTGGAGGAAATTTTGGGTTTCTTGGTCAGTTGAGTAGAGGCAACAAGTCAGAAATAGTGCAGTGCTCAGTTCAACAACATCAGCAGCCAAAAAATCCAAGAAGGAAGCCAGTTTTGAACAAAGAGCTTCCTCAGCACAAATTTAACCAGGTATTGAGACTTTCACATTTTTGATGAGCCAAGGGGGCCGTATACCTGGCTCATCAATTTTACTACTTCTCATTATTAAATCAAAATTTTGATAGTTCAATTGTTTATAATATTTCGTCTAATAATAATCAAATAATTCATTAATTGTAATTAAATCTTATTCGTTAGCATTGTGAGCATTCTTCCTGGGGATCTTATACCCGAAGAATGTTCTAGACCTCTTGGGTTTGGAAGTCGTGAGAAATTGATTTGTTAATTTGGCCAATTGATAATTGTTAACATCTTAGATTGGTTTAAATAAATTTATTTTATTAATTAAATTCTGAACATCGAGAAGGCTTCAATCGACACGACATAGTATTCGGTACCCGAGGTCCAAAACGTGCTACGCAGCTACGAACAACAGCGTCCATTTTGAGCGCGCAAATTCCTTTGTGAATTTTACTACGCAACGATTGACAATATTAACAACTGGACTATTATTATAGATTATAACAATTGAATTATCATTTATTAATATTATTTGTTACAAGAAAGTATTATTGATTTAATATAATTAATTGAAAATTGGCTACTGAACTTCGACGCAATTGAGATCGAATTACCCGTAGATAATTTTTCGTGAATTTATTTTATATTGAGACAAATTGTTTTATTAATTATTTATAAATCGAAAAATTCCACGTGGTTATTTTATATATTGAACTATTGAAAATTAAAATGGTTATTTTATTGGAAGTATTTGTAAAACTATTTATCAGTGTGGATTACGTCCGAGAAAATTTAGTCAGAATTTTACAAAGAATTATTCTTAAAAATGTAATCAAAATTTAAGAAATAAAATTACGAGTTGAAATTGGAGTAAAATTTTGCGTCAATATTGTTCCTAGAATTTCATTTAATGTTGAGTATTAAACTCGTGGATAATTTGGAATAAATTCAAGCGTCGGTTTTTAGTGTAGATTTTTTTGAGAATTAAATTATTAGTTGTGAAAATGGGTTACGATTTAATTGCGAGCTAATGACTGAAAATTTTAATAAAAAAAATTAATGTTGTAATTTTTGAAGTTTAATTTTATAAGTCAGAAGTAAAAGTAAAGTAGAGCCAGTGTGTGTGTGTGTGAGCGGGTTATGTGTGTGAAGATCGTGCGGGTAGTGTGAGGCATTTATATAGCGTGAGGGTCCGGTGGACAGCGCGACTTCGTTAGAAACTGCGGTATAGACGCTCCATAAGAGGGAACCGTCAGAATTAAGAATTTTGATAGAGCGTGAGGGTCCGGTGGACAGCGCGACTTAGTTAGAAACTGCGGTATAGACGCTCTATAAGAGGGTACCGTCAGGATTAAGAATTTTGATAGAGCGTGAGGGTCCGGTGGACAGCACGACTTAGTTAGAAACTGCAGTATAGACGCTCCATATGAGGGTACTGTAGGATTAAGAATTTTTGTTCGTTTCAAGAAGTCCTGGTCAGCCGTTAGTTAGGCTGTAGTCTTAAGTTGTTAATTGTAGTGTGAGTGCGTGAGTAATCACCAATTGTTATTTTACATGGTTAATAAATATCGATATATTGTTAAATAAAAATTTATTTCTTTCAGATCACCTTCCTCCACTCTCTCTCCATGTAGATAATAAGCTCAGCTCTGGTTTCCGGTTCCAGGAACCGAGATACAAAATCCTGGTGGCACCCTTGTTAATTTAAAATCATTTATTTATTATATTGCTTTTATTTAGATTAATAAAGGGGCCAATGAACAGTCATAAAAAACCCGTTTTACTGGCGCCCAATATTGAAAAACCCCATGAGAGAGAAGGAAGGCCTGGAAATAAATAAATTTTTATTCAATTATTTAAAATTTAAAAATTAAATAAATTTTAGTCTGTAACGGGGTGGTTAGCCCTGTCCAATTGGTCACCCCTTTCCTCTTTGAAAAGGGCGCCACTAGGATTTTGTACTCGGTGTCCCAGAAACCGGGGAGCATGAGAAGGAAGGATCGGGTCGTGAGAAGTTGAGAAAGGCTGAAAAATTAATACTGAGAAACAATTATTAACAATTAACAATTCAATTATTTATTTAATATAAACAATTTAATTTTAACAAAATTTTTTAATAATATTTCCCTTAAAATTAACCTATCAATTACTTAATTGTGAGGACCTCTCACCTACGCAGGCACTTGCCAAAACTTACAACTAAATATCCTTAAATTCTTTCAACTATAGATCATTACGCATCTATCTTCTTAATTTCTTAACTCTACATAGACCATTACGCATCTATCCTTAATTTCCTAAATCAATCATAGACCGTTACGCATCTATCCTTAATTTCCTAATTCAATCATAGACCATTACGCATCTAGATTCCTAATTTCTAAATTTAATCATAGACCATTACGCATCTAGATTCTTAATTTCTTAAGCCCTCGTCCAACTGACGGAATAACAAACAACATATTTTTCCCAATAAAAACTTCTTAATTATTCAATTATCTGAACTAATTTCACATAAACAACCTCGTCTACCTGACGGAATACCATATAATCTTACTTAATTCCACATAAAATCATCCAACGGACGTTAACTTCATTTCTCAAATTTTCTTAAATAAAATTTTAACCAATTTTCCTGAAATAAATTTAATCTCCAGATCAACTAAATTTACCAAATTCACCAAATTTTCTTATCGAATTTATCTAATAAATTATCCTTATATTCAATCAATTATTTGATAATTGATTTAGCACTTTTCTAACTTAAACAATTCAATTACATTTATCCACCGGCCTAAATTTAATTTTCCAAAACTTTACAATACTATCATAATCTACTAAATTTTACGCCAACACTTGTTTACTGCAAATAAATTTTACTACATTACATAATCACTAAATTTCTGTACTAGTTCACTTACTAAATTTTCTACTAATATTTTCAATTAATAAATTCTACTGAACTCATTACAGGATTTACTAAATTTAATCTTCCTGAACAAAGTTCTAAACATCAACTATTCGAATCCTAAGCGTCTCAATACAACTCTTAACTACATACATTCTAGAATAACCTTCACTGACTTAATTACGCATTTTCATTTCTTATTCAAATTTACTTTTCTTCATATCTCGAAAATTCTTAACGAAAATTAATTTATCATAGCCAACAGGCCTATAATAAATTACTTATAAATTCTCTACAGTAAATTCACAAATAAACTATTAATCTCATTCTTTTAAAATAAATATCCAATAACAAAAACTAGCTAAATGACCTTGGCGCATGAATTTCTAAAGTACAAAACTTGCTAATATAAAAATGACGGCTCGAGAAATTAATTTTAATTATTTCAGCCTCTTAATTAAATTAATAATCAATTTTGGCCTAAAAAAATCGAAAATACCTGGAGACTCAATTATTGTTTTATCCAACGACGACTGATACTCCGGTCCAACTTGGCTGGCTCCGCCGCTTGGCGTCTTGTCGTCTCAAACCACTATGTTAGCTTCCGGTCAGGGCTTGTCCAGTTCCAAATACCGTAATAAACTCCTCAGTAGTTGCTTTCTATCGTCGGCGTTCAAAACTGCACTCTCTTGACTTATCTAATCTCAACAAGGTCACTGATTCACAAAAGGCAAAAGGCAACTGGCTTCCAGAAAGGAAAAAGCCTCGATGTTTTTCGTGCTCGCTCTTTTATAACCCTCAGCTCAGGCTCTCGAACTTTCCTATTGTTACGCCCCGCTTCATTTTCCGGGAACAGTAGTGGGGACTCTTGATTAGCACGCCCGGTGACAAGTCGAAACTCTTGTCAAAAATCGAAAAGTAAGGGAAAAACCCTTACCTACCGTGCGTCAATTATCGGGGTCGATAATGACCCCGGGAAGTTCGATTTTCCCTGTTACAAGTCATTAGCCGTTAGGAAAATTTTAGTTGAAAAAAAAAAAAAAAAAAAGAGTTACTTGAGTTTTGAGAAGAGTGAAACTTAAATTTATTAAATTTTATTTTTTTTATGTATTTATTTTTTTTTCTTAATTTTACAAAATTGAGAAATTGAAATTTTATAATTAAACCGGAAGTGTCATCGATACCCAATAGCATGTGGTAGTACTACTACGTGTCACAGCTATTCAGGGCATTAAAAATTTACATTAACAAAGACAACATACCCAATAGCTGTGGTAGTATTAACTATGAGTCACAGCTATTCAGGGGATTAAAATTATCTACAACAAAGAAAGCATACCCAGTAGCTTGTGGTAGATTTTTCTACGAGTCACAGGTACTCAGGGGATTATCGATAATAACAATAGTTATCAATTTAAACTCGGTATAAATTAACACCTTGCAATAGAAATTTTTCTACGCAGTAAAGTCAAAAAGTTACTTGAACAAAATTTTACACGACGCTACCGAGGTAAGTGACGTCAGTGCCTTTGTGTAGTTCGGAAAAATTTTTATTTTTTTTGGCATTGTCTTCGCGTGCTTGGTAACAACGCGTTAGTGAAGTATTCTTCACATATTATAAAATTCAATCCGCTTACTAAAATTTTTCTTTCTTTTAAAATAAAATAATACAATAATTTTCCTTATTTTAATCTTTTGAGTATTTCGGTAAATTAAAATTAAATTTTCTGGTTATTATCTAAATACAATTGCAATAGTTAAATTTGAATATTGAAATGATTATTATAAACTTAAATTTCTCCTGGATAACATTAATTTTTTTCTCGAGATTTATTTTTGGAAATTTTTATTTTGAAAGGGCATAGCCGGATTAATATGGGAATTCTGCCCCCATGGCTTTTTTGACTCATACTTAGGGGGTCGATTTGGTATCGAATGAAAATAATTCACACCAATTTTTAGCTCTTTAACTCAAACGGTATTCGAGAATTTCAAAAAAACCTGTTTTTTCAAAATTATTTTTATTTTTATAGTAAAATTCGGAATTGATTAATGATGATTTTTTTTCTAATTCTTACGAGTCCAAAACATGAAAAAATCATATGATCATGATTCTCAGATAGAAAACCGATTTTTAACAGAGAAAAGAAAATTATTTTTTTTTTTTTTTCAGCCTTTTTGAAATATGTCACTCACCAAAATTCGTCAGAAAATGTCTTTTATACTCCTCTATACTCAGGAATTTTTTTGAATTTTTAGAAATGGTGGAACAATTCAAAAAAAATTAAAAACTCATTTTTTTTTCAAAATCTTGCGTTTTAACAAACTTACTTTTTTTTTAGTACACATAAATACGTAGAAAATTTTATTTTTATCAAAAAATATCTTTTCAAAAGATAAACAGAAAGATTCAGTAGGTTAAAGTGATTAGAAGGGTTATTATTGATTCAAAAGACACTTAAAGTTAATACTTATATATTTTTTCATACTATTGGAAAATATTTTGAATTTTGATACAGAAAAAATAAAAATTTTAATCAAAATAACAATTAGGCTAGTCTTCATCACTGTCTTCATTCACGACGACACTGATTTTTTCATCAATAAACAGACGACTAAGTCGTCTCAGCTGGTTTTACGATTTTCGCTAAGTATCGGGCGTGAGATAAATAGTATATAATAGCAGCAATGTGTGAGCAACATCCAACAGTACGTCTACCATTTGCACAATCACAACAATATCGAGTTATTCCAGAGATATCGTTCTTATCTGATTGATATTCAACAAAACAATGATATGTCTTCGAATGAATATGTCGAGATCTGACTTTGAATTTTATAATATTAGGTGTAATTTTTAAATAATAAAGTATTATCGTTCCGTTTTCATCCATCATTTCAGCTAAATACGATACAGCTTGAGACATTTGATATGATCCCGTGAATAGAATTTTGAGTTCTTGTTCCGTTAATTCAGGAAAATCAGTTAACATATCTGAAGTTATTGTTGCAAAAGGAACTTTTCTTCTTGCCCAACGATTAGTCTCTACTTCTGAGGCTAAGGTATTATCTTGATACTTTTCTGAGTTCATGGCGGCAATAATTTTTTCAGAAAGATCGAGATCAGAATCAAGTCTTTTACCAAATTCATTGTGCAGAAAACAAGCGATTCGACAAAAAACACCAGTTTTTGGAAGCAATTTATTGTCTAGTTTATGATCTAAAATCCTAAACTTCTGCTTAATATCTCCATGTACTGCTTCAACAACCCAACGGATTTTGGTAACAAAACGGGATTCATTTGATTCATCTGTGGTCAGTTGATTGCGTTTTCCTTTGAGAGCAGGCATTAGCACTTTAGACCCCAATTCTTCTAAATATACTATCACATCCCGGAAGCCACGATCAACTACAATAATGTCACCTTTTTTCAGCAACTTGATCAGACCATTGGGATCACTTAAGATGATTCTCATAATCTCAGCATCGTTCATATTAGCTGTATATGGCCCGAGCATATCTATAACGAAACCATTTGTAGTACATATCGTGAATGGTTTGCACAGAGGAACTTTCTTTTGACCAGAATATGATTTCCTCTGGTATTCGTTATTTGCACTTTTTTGATGACGAATATATGTTCCATCGCAAATGAATATCAACTGGTCATCTTTCACTTGATACAGCACTTTAGCAGTATTAAAGGTATTGGCGAGTAATGTCTCCCTACTAATAGCATCGATTCTGAAATACTGAGGTAAAACATCTTTTTCAAATGAAGATATTACTTCATCACAGTAGTCGGATACCATTTGTTCCCGAGCTAAACCAAAAATGGAAGATATCACTGCATTTGAATTTCCTGTTCGTAATTTGAATAAAAAAATAACGAAAGCTTGAATGACATTACGATTCACTGATTTTCTCATCGACGTTAAAATTTCACGAAGTTTTATCAATTTTTCCCAGGTAAGGCTCGTCAATACCTCCAACTGTTTTTCTGAAAACGAGTGATCTCCAATTTTATCAATTATAGACGAATCAGTGCCAATAGCCAGCTGCCCAAGTAATTTTTCCAAATCACGAACTTCAAATACACTGGTATTCGAATAAATCCGAAAATTGTTAATTTCTTCATCATAAAACCGCTTTTTTATAATGTGATCTTTACAACACCGATTTCCTTCAGGAATAAAGAGTCGTCTTGTCGAAAATACTTGTTTGCGTGCTTCAAATGGAACAATTGTGATATTTGCTGATAATCCACAAAGGCAACAGTATTTATGTGTCGATATGATTCGGGGAAAACCCAACTCCACAATTTCTAACTCTTCTTCCATTTTTTCTTCAATAACATATGAAGGATCTTCAGATGATGATACGGATGAAACAGTAGTGGATGAAGACTGAGAAAAAATTGGCTGACTTTTGATACTAACTTGATCTGCAGATGAATCCTGAGTGTTCTTAAGTATAGGTGGTCTTGTTAAAATAACTCGACACTTACTACAAAAGGCATCATTAACAAGAACTCTCTTTCCAATTTTTTCTGTCGCAATATTAGCTTCATCAATTGTCATAACAACTTTTTTATAACCAACTGCTTTACGCAAATATATGTTACAATTGATACATTTTTTATCAAAATCCATTCTAACATCAATATTAAAATTATATATTAGGAATTTGGACATATATAAACTGATTAAATATAAAACTTCACTTACTTGAGTCTTTGTAATCGACTGTGACACTATTTAAAGACAAAAAATAGTATCTCATAAAGATGAGACAAGATAATATAACAAAAATGATACTCCAGTATAATTTTATGGTGGAACGAAAAAATATTGTCAATATAAGTACTGAATTAATTAATGCGTTAACTGCTATTCAGACAATGACATCAACCATAGAAGCTTCTTTGTTTTTAGGTTATCCAAACAAGCGGAACCTTAGAAGAAATAATAAATGGATACAGAAAATCCCGATAGATGGCGTTATAATGTGCCAACTTGGCCAAAATTTTGAAAAACATAGTTATAACGTTATCGTTGTCTAGTATAAAGATTGAGAAGTAATGTAATTGTGAATCTTAAACAAAAATAAAATTTTCTACGTATTTATGTGTACTAAAAAAAATGTAAGTTTGTTAAAACGCAAGATTTTGAAAAAAAAATGAGTTTTTATTTATTTTTGAATTGTTCTACCATTTCTAAAAATTCAAAAAAATTCCTGAGTATAGAGGAGTATAAAAGACATTTTCTGACGAATTTTGGTGAGTGACATATTTCAAAAAGGCTGAAAAAAAAAAAAATAATTTTCTTTTCTCTGTTAAAAATCGGTTTTCTATTTGAGAATCATGATCATATGATTTTTTTATGTTTGTGTATACGTAAGCGCATTTACGCATAGACAAAGACATACATTTGTACTATCTACATTAATTTATTTATTAAAATTATATGAATAAATATGTACTCGAATCTAACATTTCTTACGTTTCTTTGAATTTAATTATTTATTTGTAGAAATATTTCTGTTTTATCGTTTTATAAATTTGTTGTATTATTTTAGAATTCAATTGTTTAAAATTTGTTTATTTTAAATTATTTAACTTTCAAGTTCTATTTTTTTTATTTGTTTCTCATTTCATATTTAATTTTTGTTGACTAAAAATTATTTTGGAAATTGCATTATTAAAATTTATTTCGATATTTGTCTCAACACTAAAATTTTGTAATTAAATTATTCTAAAATCTTTTGGTTTAAAATAAATCTTTTTATCTAATGTTCTTTATCTTTAAGTATTTCTTATTTTGAGTTTAAGTGAGTTAGCTTACGTATAGCAAAACTCCCATTCATCTATTTAATCTCTTAAATATACCTGGGCTCCAGACTAATTACGGAAATTTCCCTGAGCCTTTTGTAAAAATCGAACGAGACACTTAATGATCGCACTCGAATTATCTTTTACAATCGTTAAAATTTAAATAAAATCATACTCGATTTTTTTTTTTAATTAATAAATATTATACTTGATTTTTATAGTTAATAAATATGTAAAGAAAAATTTCTTTACATAACAATATTAAAGAAATAGAATATTTTGTAATTTATTTATTTTTCGTTTAATTTGGAAATCTATCATTGAAATTTATTAGAAATTTAATTTTTGAAATTTATTTTTTGAATTCTGTTTGAAAATTTTATTTATTTTAAGAAAATTGTATTTGAAATTTATTCAGAAATTTTATTTTTTTTGAAAATTTATTTTTGTAAAATTTATTTTTATTGATTTATTCTGTAAATTATTTTGAAATTCTTTTGGAATATAGTCTAGATTATATTTTGGAACTTTTACCGAATTATTATTTTGAAAATCTAATTCCCAGGTACTCAAATTAAAATTTATTTTTTTTCTCTTTCAAAAATTATTTTTATTTTGAAATCTGTTTTATTCAGCAAATTTATTTTTCTCAAAATTTACTATTTTCAAATTCAAATAACTTATTGTCAATTGGCATATTTTTTTGGATGATTATTTTAATTCACTTTTACTAAATTAAATTATATTACCAAGGTTCAAAAAAACTTTATACGGATGAAACAAATAATACTTTACAATGTTACCACCGACTGGACCGAGAACTAGGTCTCAAGGACTAGTTGAAGAGCTAGTAAGTGACTCTCGTCGAGTTTCTTTAGGGAGAGGCCGAGGTAGAATATCACCATCTACCACAGTTAACACCGGAACCAATGTTGGACAAAGACCCTTGGGGGAGCGAACTCAAATACCCAGGTCAAGCGTAGCGCCTGCACCTATGAGGGAGTTGACTCAATTATACCCGGGTCTTACTCAACAGAGGTCCGCGAAAACGACTCAAATACCCAGGTCAAACGTAGTGCCTGCACCTATGGGGGAGTCAACACAGTTAAACCCGGGTCTTAATCAACAAAGATCCGCGGTAAACACACAAGCGGTCCGAAACAACCAACGATTATCTGTCGGCACAACTCCTGGTACTAGTGGTACGGCATCTCCTCCTGTTAATACTCGCACAGCTAGGTTCAGTGATACATTCACGAGGAACACATTTATACCAACTCCAGCTGGTTCCTCGGATTCTTCTTTGCATTATGGAGAAGTCGCAGACCGAATGAACGGTATCATAGAAGATATGGACCAAAATATGTCTTGGCAACAACACAGACTTCGAGGTGACCCTGAAGCAACTCCGAGACCTCCTGCAGAACTTCTTGGTGTCGAAGAAGCACTAGTACAAAAAGAAGCACGTGAATAAGAGCTACGTGATGAGCTGTGACGTGAACAAACCCAACGAGAACGTCTTGAACGAGTACAACAACAACAAGAGCAGGAAATTCGCCAGTTACATGAACGTGAACAACTAGCACGTGAAGTATATACAGGAGCAGGCTACACTGGAATAAATTCCAGTTCTCCAATTCTACAAGATGGATATAACCAGAATACTCGTCCTGTGGACACGACACCACGTCCACAGACGAATACTTTCACCAACCAAGGAAATGATTTCCAAGATTTTGACCAACAGGAGCGTTACCGGGGGTTTATACCCAGTAACACTTACATAAATGTACCACAGGCAAATTATCCAGGTAATTTTCAGGATAATTACCAATAAAGAGCGCCTGGAGGGACCTATACGAGAATGAACACCATAAATCGTTCAAGTCAAGTTGCCTACAACCGTTGGAGGGAAATTGAGGACAGTATTCAGATGTCAGGCATCTGTTTCCCTCAACCAGGAGTCACGGCTAACGATTTTGTTAATTCGTGGGAGGCAAGATCCAGACGAGAAAAATGGAACGAGACAGAGCTATTGGAGGTGATCACTTTCACACTAAAAGGTACACCAGCTCGTTGGGTTGATGCAAATTACAGTAGATGGGTAAATTTTGCCCAGTTCAAGAGGGAATTTCGAAAAAATTTTGGAAGTTCTACGACTGACCATCAAATGATTCTGGACATTAGTCAGATGAGGATGAAACCTGAGGATAGTCCCACATAATTCGTACGCAATGTCCAGCAGAAGTATCGAGCAATGGAAATCCCTCCACCAATCCAAGAACAGGTGAACTGCATTAGAAACAACCTAACAGACGAGCTGAGAATTATGGTATTTGCGAGACAAGTCTCAACGTATGAGGACCTTCTAAATGTGCTACATGAGGCAACCAGGTGTACAAAGAATACGAGCAGCAAAACACAGGCCGTGAATCAACCTAAGAACCCGGAGAAACTTCGCTTTGGGGTGATTCAACAGCCAAATGAAGAGATAGAAATTTTGGAAAATTACTTCGAACTTTCTGAATTTAATGCCATGCAATTAAACTCAGGGGAGTACGATAATCGCTATGGAGTATTCAGACGTGCTAACAACCAGTTTCCAACGAATAGACAATATGTCCGTAGAGGGTTTTACCCGAGACAACAGCCTGCTACTCAACCTGGTACCCAACAAACACCTGCACAAAATACACAACCTGGAACTTCTAATACTATACCACCAAGACAATTTGCTGCTCCTCAGTAGCATCAACAAACAGCAGCATATCCTTTGAATGTACCAATACAGAATGTGGGCCAATTCTATAGTTTGAGCTATTTACGTGGACCTAGACCATGTTTCAACTGTGGCGTAATTGGTCATACATTTGAAGTTTGTCCAGGTCCTAGGAGGCTAGTTTGTAATATCTGCTATAAAGTAGGACATATGAGACAGACTTGTCCTTTAGCTGCTCTGGCAAATTTGTAACCTCAATCATAGTTAGTAAACCCTGGGTCAATTTAACTACATAAAAAAATAGTCAGTGGTAGCTTGTAGTTTCCCACGTGCCTTACCAAAATGAACTGAAGACTCAGGAAAAAGATTTGCATCATAGAGAAACATCCGAATACCAATCTGGGTTTATCCCCGAAAAGAGATGCGGGATTTATACCAATCTTTTCTCGTGGGCCAGATTCGGTGAATGATTATCGATAGTTAATTTTGTTACTGATGAAAATATACGTTGTAAAAAAAAAAAAAAATAAAGATGATCATCGCACAGCGATTTGTTGAACCACTCTATACAGAGGAGGTAATAAAAGTGAGTATTTTACTGGAAAACCCATCACTGGGTCCTTCAGTTACTATATTGGAATCTTGTATATTTTTCACGGAACAAAAATTTGGAGGAAAACTCAGAAACAGAACAAGCATCTGTTCCTGAGTGAGAATGAGACGTTGAAAACCAGTGCAACCCAGCAGTTAGTCAACGAGTAGTCTCACCAACTATCAACACGTCTTTACAAACATCATGATACTATTAATGCTCCAAGAGACATTAGATAGAGATAGAGAGAGATCTTATGTCAAATGGAAGGGTGTATGAAGATATTTAAACATCTACACGGAAATAAAATTGAAGGAGTTTTTACTAATTTTCTATTGTAATTTTTACTAAATAAAAGAGTAACGGTGGACTACACTTCTTATTTAGTAATTTTTACGATCTACTATTGTAAATTTTATCCAACAAATAAGACAAGCAAGAGTCTTAAAAAGTCGAATACTATAGAGCAAATTATACAATATGTGTTTGTGAACTTTACAATTCAACTATTGTAAAAATTCACAGTTGGTTTTTTTAAAAGAAATATTAGGGAGGGAGAGAGATAGAAAAGTGGACTAATTGGTACCTGTACAGTAATCGAAAAAAGAAACCGACATTTTCGTGCTATCTGGGAATCGAACCCAGAACTCTGTGTTGGCAGCCGGAGGCTCTCCCTCTACGCTACCTGAGGTAAACTAAGACACATATCCTTTAACATTTACATAAACTCGGAGTCTAGCGCTGTGCACGGCCATCACTCACACTAATTGAGAAACATTCCAATTCAACTATTGTAAAATTTTCTATAGTTCTATTGGAAAGATACAGAGGCAGCACTGGAAATTTTCATCTCTTACTTTTTTCAATAGTAATATCGTATTTTTTCGTGAATAAATAGTATTTTTTCTTCTAAAATATTTGAAAATTAATAGTAATCAAAGTATAGTCCAGCTTTACAATAGTTGTATCGTAAATTTTCCCAGAAATTTTTTCCCGTGTAGTTGTTGGTGATCTACAAGAAGATCAGACCAAGGAAGGATTGCTTCTTGCTAATCGCTTTACTGGTAAAGTAAGAGTGGAGCAGCTTTCGTAATTCAAGTCAGACCGCTGGAGAACCATAATTGTGTATTTTACCCGACCTAGGTTATTCCTTGGTCCTGGGGATAGACTTCGAGGTGAAATGAAGATGTACGAGGTACTAGTCTCGTGTCATCTAGTTTATCAAGAACCCGGAAAAGACAAGGAGCATTTGATTATTGTCTCAATTGTCAGCTCCGTGGTATAAAAACTAGATTTACAACTACAGTAGGAGCACCTAGCTGAAGTTTGGTGAGGGGGAGGCTGAGATGCTATCTCGAGCTCACGAAGCTGATGACCTGAAGTGTCCGTACTGTTTGAACGAAGGCGGGGTCGGAGACGTCTTTTAAGTCAGGGAGACATCAACCAACGCTGAGTCATCAATTGAGCCCATGTCTGAGCCAAAACCAAGTCCAAGTCCACCGTGGCCTGTACCAGCATCACCTAGAAGTCTAAAATTTTTTCTTTTAAGTCTACAGAGTCGACAGGATGTCAAAGCGTTATACCCGGACATGTACTAAGGTGTCCAAGGAGGCCATAACTCGTCGACCACCGACCACGACGAATAAGCCTGCAAGTTCGTCCATTTACGTGAAGACCAGGGTCTTCACGAAATCCCAACCACCAGCGGCAACACCCAGGAGACGCTCTGTTTCTCCGGTACCCGCTCCTGCCCGCACACCACCTGTGACAACGGCCGAGCCCACGCCCCTGGAGGAGGAGAAGGCTGCAGCGCTCCCCACTAGGAACTAACGTGCTGCTGACACTCAGGTAGCCTCAACATCTACGTTTAAGCTTCCTGAGTGTCTATCACACCTGTCACCAGCCTTCACTGCCTACAGGGCGAGCCAATATAAGGAGGCACTGGAACGAGCTACGAGAACTGGAGTCTTGGAAACCGGCACTCCACGTGCCGAGAAGCTGTCGTGGCCAGAACCCACCAACGTTCCGGTCCGTCGCAAGACGGGAAAGAAGAAAAAGAAGAGGATAAAGGGCGAGTTGAGAGGCCCTAATTGGGCCGCTATGGAGTTCGGAGGCAGTGGAAAGCCAGTTTCCGAAGACTCGGGGATGGAGGATGAGAGGATCTTCAACGACCTTGATGAGAGCGACAATGACGTTCTTCAACTAGATCATGGCGAAGACTTGTAGCTGCATAATAAAATTTATCTTTTGTAATTTTAATAATTTTGTGTCATATTCTATTCCATGTACACCTGGCGGGGAACTGAAGATCGAAACTCCCTAGTGCTGGTCTGGCGGGAAAGAGTGTAACAGGGTAATTTACCCTGTATCGGTAAAACCGATCACGCATGATAATTATTCGACGCAGCACTGGCGCGTCTCGGTCTTCGGGACCCATTAGCATTAAGTGGGGGAAATTTTGGGTTTCTTGGTCAGTTGAGTAGAGGCAACAAGTCATAAGGAGTGCAGTGCTCAGTTCAACAACATCAGCAGCCAAAAAGTCCAAGAAGAAAGCCATTTTTAAATAAAGAGCTTCCTCAGCACAAATTTAACCAGGTATTGAGACTTTCACATTTTTGATGAGCCAAGGGGGCTGTATACCTGGCTCATCAATTTTACTACTTCTCAGTATTAAATCAAAATTTTGATAATTCAATTGTTTATAATATTTTGTCTAATAATAATCAAATAATTCATTAATTGTAATTAAATCTTATTCGTTAGCATTGTGAGCATTCTTCCTGGGGATCTTATACCCGAAGAATGTTCTAGACCTCTTGGGTTTGGAAGTCGTGAGAAATTGATTTGTTATTTTGGCCAATTGATAATTGTTAACATCTTAGATTGGTTTAAATAAATTTATTTTATTAATTAAATTCTGAACATCGAGAAGGTTCCAATCGACACGACATAGTATTCGGTACCCGAGGTCCAAAACGTGCTACGCAGCTACGAACAACAGCGTCCATTTTGAGCGCGCAAATTCCTTTGTGAATTTTACTACGCAACAATTTACAATATTAACAACTGGACTATTATTATAGATTATAACAATTGAATTATCATTTATTAATATTATTTGTTACAAGAAAGTATTATTGATTTAACATAATTAATTGAAAATTGGCTACTGAACTTCGACGCAATTGAGATCGAATTACCCGTAGATAATTTTTTGTGAATTTATTTTATATTGAGACAAATTGTTTTATTAATTATTTATAAATCGAAAAATTCCACGTGGTAATTTTATATATTGAACTATTGAAAATTAAAATGATTATTTTATTGGAATTTGTAAAACTATTTATCAGTGTGGATTACGTCCGAGAAAATTTAGTCAGAATTTTACAAAGAATTATTCTTAAAAATGTAATCAAAATTTAAGAAATAAAATTACGAGTTGAAATTGGAGTAAAATTTCGCGTCAATATTGTTCCTAGAATTTCATATAATGTTGAGTATTAAACTCGTGGATAATTTGGAATAAATTCAAGCGTCAGTTTTTAGTGTAGATTTTTTTGAGAATCAAATTATTAGTTGTGAAAATGGGTTACGATTTAATTGCGAGCTAATGACTGAAAATTTTAATAAAAAAAATTAATGTTGTAATTTTTGAAGTTTAATTTTATAAGTCAGAAGTAAAAGTAAAGTAGAGCCAGTGTGTGTGTGTGTGAGCGGGTTATGTGTGTGAAGATCGTGCGGGTAGTGTGAGGCATTTATATAGCGTGAGGGTCCGGTGGACAGCGCGACTTCGTTAGAAACTGCGGTATAGACGCTCCATAAGAGGGTACCGTCAGGATTAAGAATTTCGATAGAGCGTGAGGGTCCGGTGGACAGCGCGACTTAGTTAGAAACTGCGGTATAGACGCTTCATAAGAGGGTACCGTCAGGATTAAGAAATTTGATAGAGCGTGAGGGTCCGTTGGACAGCGCGACTTAGTTAGAAACTGCAGTATAGACGCTCCATATGAGGGTACTGTAGGATTAAGAATTTTTGTTATTTTTAAGAAGTCCTGGTCAGCCGTTAGTTAGGCTGTAGTCTTAAGTTGTTAATTGTAGTGTGAGTGCGTTAGTAATCACCAATTTTTATTTTACATGGTTAATAAATATCGATATATTGTTAAATAAAAATTTATTTCTTTCAGATCACCTTCCTCCACTCTCTCTCCATGTAGATAATAAGCTCAAGTCTGGTTTCCGGTTCCAGGAACCGAGATACAAAATCCTGGTGGCACCCTTGTTAATTTAAAATCATTTATTTATTATATTGCTTTTATTTAGATTAATAAAGGGGCCAATGAACAGTCATAAAAAACCCGTTTCAAATTCGAGAATGCATAGTAATCCTTCATTATATGGGAAACTACAGTTAAAAAAAGATATTTCACAGCTTGCATCTACACCCGCCAGGGTGCGCTGGAATTATTTTTACATAAACTGTAGCTTCAAGAGGATAGTTTGCTATAAAAAATGCAGTCAACGCGAGACTTAAGTTTGTACCAATTGTAAATTTTTATTATATTTACAAAAAATACTAAAATCTGACCAAAAACAGTGTCACTGTAAAAAAATCGCGCCAAGTCCACGTTCATAAGACTATTAAGAAAAAAAAATTTGTTTTTTTCTTTACAAAAAGAAATAAAATAAAAAAATTAAAAAATCCAAGTAACCGATATAATTGTTAATGATTTTCGGAAATTAATAAAAATTTTGTTGTAAATTTAAAAATTAAAAAAAATTTATGGAACGTACTTGGTGTGCGTCATTGTGTATTTCAATTTTTTTAAAGTCTAGTAAATAAATTTTACGAATTTCATTAAAAGTAAAATATTTGGCAACCACGCACACTAATTACGTTACAAAATTTTTTTTTAATTTTTAAATTTACAAAAAAATTTTTTTTAACTTCCGAAAATCATAAACAATTATATCGGTTACTTCGATTTTTTAATTTTTTTATTTTATATCTTTTTGTAAAGAAAAAAACAAATTTTTTTTTCTAAATAGTCTTATGAACGTGGACTTGGCGCAATTTTTTTACAGTGAAACTGTTATTGGTCAGATTATTTTTAACTCCTTGCTAAAAAAAACGATTTTCGAAAAATCGGAAAATTATTGGTTTCACCCCGTTTTGCATAAATCGAGTTTTCAACGAATGTTGACCTTTTAGGGTCCGAGGAAGCTTCCCCGAATGTTTTTACGATGATGTCCGTATGTATGTATCTATATGTGTGTGTTTGTGTGTGTGTGTGTGTGTGTGTGTGTGTGTGTGTGTGTGTGTGTGTGTGTGTGTGTTTGTGTGTGTGTCACCCTCTTACAATTTTTGAACGGCTTGACTGATTTCATCGCGGTTGGCGCCATTCGAAAGGGCTTGACCTGAATTAAATTATAAATATACATTGTACTGATTCTAACCGGTAGATTTTGAGAAATTTTGGTTTTTTTTTTATAACTTTTCAACAGCTCTACCAATTTTAATAAATAAAAAGCTCTTAACATCAAAAAACCACGTCGATTGCTGCCAGCCCGGTCGAAATCGGTCGATCCAACCTTGGATATTTAATCAAACTTACGATTTATCAATGACAAGTAAGTTAATTTTATATAGCTGCTTATCATTAATATTGTGATAATTTATTTTACTTAATAACTTTTTTTTTTCAGTTTAACTACATACTTCAGAAAAATGTTCTCTTTGATAAAATTTACAGGTAAATCAAAATAATTAATTGTTGCTTCTTGGAAATTAAAATTATTGGAGAATTCGAAATCTAAATATTTATATGGACCAAATTCTGGATCTAAAAGCATTGTCAATCTTATCAAGACTTCAGGTAATTAATTCACAAAATATTATTTGTAGTTTTTATTAATATTATAATGTATCGCATGTATTCTGAGTATAACATTGAACTCAGGTAGAATCCATGTTAAATAATAAATAAAGATTTAAAAATAAACAACTTTCTACTTAACCTAAAATTTTTCAAGACTTCTATCGCGAGTGATTTTTTTATACTTATTATGATTGAAATAATTCGACAATCAAATATTTTTGTATTTTTTTTTTGTTGCTAACTATTTGATTTTTTCAGACAAAAAAATTACCTTAGAAGAATGGAAAACAAAAGTCGTTGATGAAGGACATTATAATAATGGAACATCTGATGATTCTACAGATCTATCGTTTCAAAAACTTACTTTTCATACATCCACACCAATAAATTTACAAAATTGTCGAACGCCAGTACGGTTTTCAGATGTTTGTAAATTAACATGTTCAATAACCGAATAAACAAATTCTGACAGTTTATCTGCACCTAGCATTCCTTCAGAGCTTCTAAAAATATGGGACAGTTGTTCTACTAATGTGTCAACTCCAAGCCATCCAATATTATCTAATTCACGTGACGGTGAATTTTCAAAAAGTTCTGACGAAGAGTTCCTTGATGCTAATCGGAGTGTAAACGACACTGTTTATGAGGCTGATGTAAGTTCAAATGTATCTGCTTGCCTCAGCTATACAAAAAACATCCATACTAAAAAACGAAAATTTAATAAAAAAAATTTGACCGACTATTTAAAAAGAAATGAAAGTACAAATTGCTTCAAAAAAAATAAATTTACGGTCTTCAGATGACCATGAAGCTAAACCTTATCAAACTAAAACATTAATCACCACACAAAATATTCATGGTCCAGATTCTGGTTCGAATTCACATAGTTTGAAAGAAAATTGTAAGAACAGCAATAAAACTAGTTGTACTGATAATTAAAAAACTAAAAAATTATCAATCTTTGAAGCCGACATTTCTTTCAACGTTGATAATTTAACTGTACCAGCTTCCAAATTCTTACCTCAAGATGACTTAAGCCAACAACCTAAAATTAAATCAAAACAATATTTTTGTATATACTGCAAGCAACTCGTAAATAAACTTCCTAGACATCTAAAAAATGTACACAATAATGAAAGTGCTGTTCAAGAATTTTTAAAACTTCCGACTAAAAGTTGTCTGCGGTCAGATAAAATTGCAGCTATTCGAAATAAGGGTACATTACTACATAATACAACCAGTAATTCCAATAAAGGCATTCTATTAACAAGTAGGAGACGTCAAAATGGCTCTAATTTCAATATTTTCGAAAATACTTAATAATGAATTTTTAGTGATTTCAAATGTTTATAGCAAATTGCGTCAAATTATAAAATATATCTTTCAAAAATATCATTAAACGTCTCCGAAAATATTGATTTTAGCGACTTGGTACCCTGGATCTTTTTTGTAGAAAATTGAATTTCCTAGAAGTTTTTTGTTTACATTTTTTCTCTAGCTCATGTCATTCACGAGATAAATGCAAAAAAACGCGAATTTCATGGACAAATCAAGTTTAGACGCCTGTACTACCTGGCCGGTTTAAGTTACGGCTTGGCCGCAATAAAGACTTTTGTAGAGCGTTCAATTCTGAAAAAAAACCCTTTCATAGTCGAAGCGATGCTAAGAAATGCCACTGAGCTATAGAAATTTAAGCATAAAAAAATCAGAGTTTCTGTGTTTTTTCAAGGGGAAATCTTCGAACGTCTGGGTCGAGGTCTTATTATTATTATTAAGGGCCCAAACTCTCAGGGTATTTTTTTTTGAGTAATTGCAGCAAAATTTCACGATGGGACTGAAAAAAAAATAGTTGAAAAAAAAAGCACCCTATTATACATACATACATACATACAGACACATCGAAACCATCACGGGAATAATCAGGGAAGCCTCCTAGGACCTTAATACGTCGAGATCTGATAAAAACGCGATTTTTGAAAAACGGGATAGAACCAATAACTTTCCGATTTTTGAAAATTTTCAATTTCCTAAGTGGTAAGTAAAAAATCTGAAAACGGTCGACCCTGCAGGCCATTCCTGGAACTTCCCACTTATTTTCGAGCGTAACGCTTGAAAATCTATTCATTTGTTAAATTCGAAGAGCTCAAAAAAATTTTGAATGAAAAACTATCATTTTTAAACGCGTTTTTTGACTTTGACTTGTTTGATGGCATTCGACGCAGTTTTTTGAATACAAAAAATAATCCGTAAAGAAATAGAGTTATTTAATAAAAAACACTTATTCCTAAATTTTTCAGCAACGATATTTTATCGAACTAATCAATCGATTTTCACATTCTTGGCGGTGATCGACGTAGTTTTTGAGTCTCTAATAATTATTATAAAACATTAAGAACGTTTCAAAAAGTAATGTCAAAGTTATGTGAAAAAAATATTTTTTTCCAAATTTTTTGTCAATGATTTCTCTCGAACCAATAAACTGATTTCGACGTTCATAAAGCCGATCAACGTGATTTTTTACCGTTAAGAGCTAATAAGTTTTTGGAATTGATCGGTACAGCTACTTGAAAGTTATTTGAGAAATTAGGAAAACGGTTGACCTTAAAGGCCATCCCTGAAACTTCCCACTAACTCTATACTTAAGCGCTCAACATTTTAGTCATTTTGTTTTTGAGCTCAAAAATATCATTTTTGATTGATTTTGAGCTCTTCAAGCCTAGAGAGATGACTGCTCTATGCTTTTGAGCTCTTCAAACTCAAAAGTCTGATGGAAGTTTCATATAACACTATTTTTTGAATTTTTAAACCGTAATAACTTTTGAATGAATCAATCGATTTTTTTCGCGGTTTGTGGCATATAACGCAGTTTTTTGAGCTTTCTGAGAACTTTCAAAGCACGAACTGGTCAGACCAGAGATTTCATATAAATTCTGAAACAAAATTTTTTTCCAATATTTTTCGACAACGATATTTCACGAACGGATCAACCGATTTTGACTGGACCAGTAACAATCAACGTGGTTTTTTGAGGTTAAGAGCCAAGTAGTTTTAAGAATTGATCAGTGTAGCGGTTTCAAAGTTATTTCAAAAAAACGAATTTTTGGAAATTAAAATATTAAGATTTTTCAAAAGTGATCCACTCGTATTTTCTGAACTAGTATCAAAAATCTAAGCGCAATGAACTCTCTGGAATGCCGCTTGTATCGACTGAATTGGAGAAGCTGTTTAAAAGATACAAATGATTTACATACATACATACATACATGCACACACACACACACACACACACACACACACACACACACACACACACACACACACACACACACACACACACACACACACACACACACACACACACACACACACACAAACACACACACACACACACACACACACACACACACACACACACCTTGTGTCGGGCTTGCTGGGTCCCGCATCGGGCGCCTCCTCAGGTGGCGGATAGGGGAATGCCCGGCATATCTGCACGTCAGATGCGTTGGGTACCGAGGAAATAGAATACTCGGGGTGGACCAAAACCTAGCAAAAGATGTCAGAAGATTTTCAAACATCGTTTACAGTACAGAGGATGGATACCTCAGTGCCGGCAAGGGAAGGCGTGCAAACGGGCCTAAACTCGTCGTTATCAAGCGACCGTTTGAACAGTGGAGTAGACCCCATGGCTCTGCTGTCTAGCAATGCTAGCAAGGTTACAGAGAGTACGAAATCAGCCCAAATGGCAGAGAACGGACAGCTGAGCAACATTACTTCAAAAAGTGGAGGACTTTTTGCTCCTGCCACTAATCAAACCCACCGAGGAAGAATGAACTCTCTACCGACCGTCACCGGCCAACAGTCACCAATGGAGAGGCTCGGCAACAAGATTGATGAGTTAGCCGACTTCATAAAAGACAAGAAAAATCTCCACCATGAGATCAAAAAATTGGTTTCGTCTATTAGTACAGCATATAGGCTGGCCAACAAATCACCAACGAAGTCGGCGTCAATGACTCAAACATCTCCGAGTCTGAACAAAAAATCACAGCCACCTCTGACCACTCTTAAGAAATTACCACAGCAAGGAGATGGGAACAAGGAGAGGCCGCTGTCCACGCCCAGCCCTTCCTCAGATATTGACAAGCCAGCACAGAAAAAGACAGCCCGGGATGATACCTGGACCAAAGTGACTCGGCAAAACAAGAAAAAGAAAGAACAGGAGCCAGTGACTCAAGCTGCTACAGCCCTAGACCAGCCAAACAGCGGTGGCTCCAAGAAACCAAGGAGGAAGAAGACAAGAATTAAAGCTGTCCAAGTCCAACCAGCTGAAGGGCGAAAATACGCCGATCTCCTGAAGGAAATCAAGGCCAAAGTAAGCCCTGTCGAGACGGGCGTAGACATAAGGTCTATTAAAAAGACGAAACACGGAGGCGTTCTCCTTGAAATGGCTCGGAAGACCGAAGACAGCAAGGCATTCACCGATGCAGTAAGGGCAGCCACTGCAAACATCGGCACAGTCAAGACGCTAACACCAACAACAACGATCGAGATCTTCGACTTAGATGAAATCTCTACCGAGAGCGAAGTCCGTGAAGCACTCAAACGTGAATTCACTGACAACCTGGAGGTCAAACGGGTAAATTTGACAAAACCCACACCACGAGGTAATCGGGCAGCCTTCTGCGAACTAGACGAGCCCAGTGCGATTAAGGCCTTTTACAAGGCCCGTATACGGATCGGTTTGGTGAACTGTCGTATACACCCAGTAGTAAAAGTAACACGTTGTTTTAAATGTCTTGGTTATGGACACCAAACACGTCAGTGTGCGGGACCAGACAGAAGCAGGTGCTGCTACAAATGTGGCGGAGAGAACCACAAGGCCGTAAACTGCACGGAGAAGTTAAAATGCTTCCTTTGTGCTTCGGACAAAGATGCCCAGGATAGTCTATGCCATATTTCTGGCACTGGAGCGTGTAAGGCATTTCGCAAAGCACTTGCAGAAGCCACGAAAGGTCAGAAATGACACGCATACTACAAAGCAACCTGAATAGGTGCGCCTTGGCGCAAAACCTGCTGCGCCAGCGTGTTTTCGAAGATAAAATTGACGTCTGCTTTATCTGCGAGCAATATCTAAACATCGAAGGTAAAACATGGTTCACAGAAGAAACGGGCACGGCAGCAATTTGGATTGTGAACACAAAGAACGTTACCGTCAACGCAGCGGAGTTGGAGCAGGTTTTGTCTGGATTCAAACCCCCACAACCTACTTCATGAGCGTCTATCTCTCACTTAACGAAGGGATTAGTGTGTTCCGACAGAAACTCGCAAATGTAGAAGATGCGGTCACAAAGTTCGACGGCGAAGTTATCGTAGCCGGAGACTTCAACGCTAAATCGACTGAGTGGGGCGCTGCTTTCTCCGACACCAGAGGAAACGAAGTCGCTCACGTCGTGGCTAGACTCGACCTCATAGTACTGAACACCGGGAGCACCACGACCTTTAGAAGAACAGGGTACCAAGAATCCATCCTCGACATCTCATTGGCGACTCCAAAGACTGCCAACATGATTGAAGACTGGATAGTATCCGATAAATACAGTGGCAGTGATCACCAGTTTGTGAGATTCAGCAATGGCTTGGCATTTGCTCCAGTTTCACAACGCGACGTTTCTAAGCGGAAGTGGAATGCCAAAAGGCTTGATCTAGAGGCATTGAAAGCTTCACTCGCACGAAGCTGGTCTATCCTCCAGAACAACCCGAAACCGGATACCTGCAGCGAGACGGAAAAGGCAGTGCTAAACACGATGAAGGAAATTACTGCCGCATGTGACGCCTCTATGCCGCGGCTGAAAAACCAGAGCTTCCACAGGCCGGCGTACTGGTGGTCAGCAGACATAGCAGAACTTCGCAAAATATGCCATCAGCTACGTCGCCGAGCAACGAGAGCTACGAAACGCTCCCCATGCCAGGACTTGTATTCAAAAGAGTACAAGCAGGCCAAAAAGACGCTAAACCGAGCCATTAAAGCAAGTAAAGCGAAACTGTGGAAAGAGATCTGCAACGATCTCGACAATGACCTCTGGGGTGAAGCCTACCAAATTGTCGCCAAATGACTTGGAAAGGCTTCACCAGAGGCGCCGAAGTCTCCTGCCTTGATGGAGAGCATTGTAACGGAGCTTTTCCCCAAACACCCACCGCGGGAGAAGAAGCACTACACTAAGAACAGCGAAGTAACACCCTTCACAACTAAGGAATTACAAGACGCGGCCAAGTCACTCAAAACAGGAAGGGCACCTGGACCTGATGGCATCCCGGCATTGGTGATCAAAACTGTAGCCCTGGAATACCCAGACATACTCCTGAACACCTACAACGCATGCTTGGCAACTGGCACGTTTCCCGTGGTCTGGAAACGGCAGAGATTGGTTCTCTTAGACAAAGGTAAGGGAACCCCCATAACACCTTCGTCGTTTAGACCACTCTGTATGCTGGACATTGCTGGAAAACTGCTCGAGAAGCTCATACAAGGGAGACTTTGCAACGACATAGACCGTGCTGGAGGTTTTGCCGCAAACCAACACGGCTTCCGGAAAGGACGTTTAACAGTCGGCACGATCCAAAAAGTCGTAGCGACAGCGAGAGAAGCATGGACTGGTAGCCTTAAAGCCCGCAAGGTGTGTCTTGTCCTCACGCTAGACATTAGAAATGCCTTTAACAGCGCAAATTGGAGAGATATTTTGGACGCCCTGGAGCACAGATTTGACGTGGAGCCGGAGAATCTGGCACTAGTCGACAACTACCTTGACGAGAGAAAGCTGATAGCAGAAACCATGGAAGGTCCACAAGAATACGCCATAACGGCTGGCGTGCCGCAAGGCTCAATAATGGGGCCCGATCTATGGAACGCGGACTACGACGAGCTTCTGGAAATCCCGTTGCCAAAGCAAGTGGAGCTAACGGGCTTTGCAGACGACGTCGCGGCTACGATCATAGTAGACAGCGTAGAGGAGGCTGAATTACTCGTTCGGGAAACCATTGATGACCAACTGCTGTTTGATATTGTTACAACAAACATGATTCATGGTCCATGTGGTACTCTTAATAGTTCATCGCCTTGCATGGCTGATGGAAAATGTACTAAAAATTTCCCTAAAGATTTAACCAATGATACGGTCAAAAATGTCGACGGATACCCAATATATCGTCGAAGAAATCCTGAAAATGGCGGAAATCATTTATTAAAAATATCATCAACACAGACATTGATATTGACAATCGTTGGGTGGTGCCATATTCGCCTCTGTTGAGCAAGACATATAATGCTCATATTAATGTTGAGTTCTGCAGTTCTGTGAAGAGCATCAAATACATTTGCAAGTATGTCCATAAAGGCAGTGATATGGCTGTGTTTAGAGTGGAAAATACTAATGTGAATGCTCCTCCAGTGAATAAAAACGATGAAATAACGCTCTACCAAATTGGTCTATACATCAGCTCCAATGAAGCTGCTTGGCGTATCTTTGGTTTTCCAATTCATGAACGGGATCCAGCAGTTGTTCAGTTAGCCATCCATCTTGAAAACGGTCAGCGTGTATTTTTCACGAACGAGACAGCGATTGATCGTGCAATAAATCCACCTAAAACTACACTCACTGCATTTTTTGAATTGTTTAATCGTGCGGATGATTTTGGTGCCTTTGCACGAACATCACTCTATTCACAAGTACCACGCTATTTCACATAGACTCGAACAAAAACATGGATGCCCCGCAAGCAAGGCTCACCAGTTGCTGCATGTCTCAATTTATTCAAATCAAACGCCTTGGTGCGATTATTTACAGTCAATCCAAGACACATGGAGTGCTTTTATCTTCGACTGCTGTTGGTTAATGTAACTGGCCCATTATCATTTCAAGATATATGTAAAATAAATGGGCAACAATATCCAACATATAAAGATGCATGCCTTGCACTCGGCTTGCTGGAAGACGACAACCAGTGGGAACGCATGCTTGCTGAAGCTGCATTGAACTGTACAGCAATACAAATTCGTCTACTATTCGCTATAGTGTTGACTACATGTTTCCCAGCCCGAGCACAGATATTATGGGAAAATCACAAAGATTCAATGACTAATGATATATTGCATCAACATCGTATACGGTGCCACGATCTAACCATAACATTCAGCGACAAAATGTACAATGAAGCATTGATTGCTATTGAGGATCTTTGCATTGTCATTGCCAACTTACCACTTAGTAATTTCGGTATGAATTCGCCAAATCGAACTGCATCTGATTTAATGAATATTTTTAAACAATATATTGCTTTGGACATCCAACGAGCATGACTCATAGCTCCTGAACTTTTAAACGAAAAATTTTCTTTTGGAACAACTCCTAAGAAAACTGATGACAGCTCCAAAAATTCTCTGTAGTCACTTCTTGGATGATATTCCTGCAAAGAAGTTAAAATTCAAAACATTGATTCATAAACTATTATTTTCCATTCGCCGAAAAGAAAAGAAATAATGAATGAATTTGAACCAAAATACAAATAATTTTTGAACCGGTAAAGTTGATAAGCTTCATTTCTTCTCAACGATTTTTTAAGATATGCAACAAAACTCAAACACTTCACACAGATCTTACCTGCAAATATTCTCCAATGGATCGTAAAATTTCATCAGTGATGTCTGACATAGCTTGATCAACAGCGGTATCTTCTATACCCGCTTTGAATTTTGATTTATCAATTTTGTTCCAAAAACCTTTGAATCGATTGAAGATTGGCACGCTCGGGCCTGTTTGTTTAGGCCAATATATTTCAAAAATGCTTTTTAAAATAATTTCAAACATGTGGTGACGACATGGTAACCAAATAAGTTCCCGACCTAAAGCTTTCTCTAATTCAACACCTGCGCCGTGATAAATACCTAAAAAATGAAATTCAAGTGAGATATTGGAATAATGCAAATTGTGTTTCATACTTGTTGTTGCTCACAAAAACTTAAGAATCAAAAAAAATTTTCAGTTTTATGTTAATGATCTTAAAGTATTTTAAGCGAAATTGTGTAAATCTTACAAATTTATTTCAACGTCATGAGAAAAATTTTGTAATGTTACCTGTCTTAGTAACTGCAGTATCAAAGCACACTGCTTTAACATATCTTCTAACACCCCATTGATCTAGAATCGAATGTACAGCTGTTGCTTGTTCTATTCCAGTCCCAGAATTTATTTTTGGAACTCCGTATAATTGTTCTTCACCAGATGATGATAAAACAATAGGCAGCCTATCAACGGTATCAGACCCAACTATATCACTTAAAAGTTTCCCGTCTCAATGAACAACGTAATGATTATCCAATTTCAATTATTTCTTTAGTTATCTAGCTATACCTTCTCTTAGAGATATACGTGCCCGTCCAATAGTACTGTAGCTTAAATTAACATCATTAAAATCATATCCAACAATCTTTAAAGTTGCAGCTATGATATAAGTAGCATTTCTACTGCTTACATATCCGCGATGTAATGCAGCAACAAGTTTAGGTGTCGTTATAGACATTTTTGAAGTCACTTTTGGCAGAGATAATTCATCTTCGAAATTTGAAACATGACTTATCGTTGATTGTGATGTTGTTAGTGTACCGCTTTTAGACCGCAGCATCTAAGAACTTTTAACCAAACTTTACTGAAAATCACACTTTTTGCGAAAATTAATGAAGTAAAAATAATATAAAGATTTTGTGTGCTTGCTTGTCTACTTAATGTGAAAAGTAAAAAATCTCTATATTTTACAATTCTGTTTCTATCATTTTAAAGTCAATAAATTAATCAATCAGCAACTAACATAAAATATTTGTGAAAAACTTAAATTAATAAATACTTTCTTCATCTACCTCCATCAGTTCTTCATATGTTAGAGGTTTTTGCGGAAAATTATCAATAAATTCACGCCGACCTGATGATCTCTGGGATAGCGAAAATTCATTTCCCTCATTACTTAAGGTTTTGGCTGCTTTCGTGTGAGTAATATCAAATAACTCCTTCAACTTATTCTTAAAAACGGTTTCATTTTTGATTTGCGTGAATGATTGTCTCCGTTTATAACTACACTGCAAACTTTGCCACTTTTTGAACATTCTCAATAACATATTGATGGCATTTAAAGTCTCACAAGTAGGAATCCGAGCCTTTTTCCATTATTCTTGAACCTCGGTCACAGTTAATAAAGCACTTTGTATAACACCACACTTTTGTACTTTATGATTATAGAAAAATAAAGCTAAAACTTCCTTAAACGTAGGAAGTTTACGTCCAACAATACCAGTTATTGGAAAACCAATTGAATACATTTCTTTATCCATTTTTTATAATCGATTTTGTCCATTTAAGAAAGGACTCAGTTACGAAATAATTCAAAGAATAATGAACATCGTTCATCAAATAATTGTACAAATAACCTATAAAAAAGAAATTCTAAGATATGAATTAATTAATTGCAAAAAAATAAATTTAAAATACAAGCCAAAAATATTCACGAAAAACAATGATAAACTATAGCAACAATCAAAGTCCGAATTCGGAGGTGAGAACACCGCATCACTCACAGTTATCAATTAAACAATGGGTTATTATTAACCAAATCAAAAAAGTTTGGTTAAAGCATCAAGTCGCGGAATAATGAGCGTTGTAGTGCGAGGTGGTCAGATACTAAGGGAGGGGGCGTCCTTGAAGCTTTTTTGATGGTATGAATAGTAGTGTGGTTAATTAAAAACAAATAGTACAACCGATGTTTTCTCTGTTTTGCGCTTCGATGATTTTAACTGTGAAACTAGCTTCGATAAATAAAAAATTAAATCAGTATATTTTAATTAAAGTAATAAAATTAATTGCATGAATTTGAAATATATAAAATTATGAACTTATAAAATCAATTAAATAATAGATGAGAATAATTTTTAATTGAAAATAAAATTAATTTAAATTTATAGGAAAATTAAGAAACGACAGTATAAGAAATTTGACAGTTAAATAAAAGGATCTTTTAAACAAAAAAAAAAAAAAATAGATTACAAAAAATTTGTAGAAGTTGACAAAATTTTTTGATAAACTTGATACTTACATACATACCTACATACATACATACATACATACACTCGGGGCAGAAGAGATACTGCTACAGGGCGCGTCTCCCCGAGCGGATGGGAGAACGCTCGCTGTCCTTGGATGACACTTAATCTCTTAGTTGATGAGGTACAGCGGGTAGGAGCCAAGCAAAATAACCAAACAAAATACGCTCCCGTGGACAAAACTCCCCTTTAATGGGTTGGTCGCACTAACTGACCTAACAAGACGATCGTTCCCTGCTGTAACTCACTGGGAGTGTCTGGAACCCGTGTCGATTATTTCCGACGATGCGGGGGGCCACGGCTGATGTGAGCTTGCTCTGCCGAGGTGTAAGTTGCAGCAGTGGATCAGGAGCCAGCCACTTCGGGCCTTGATCAGGAAGTACGCAGTGAGTGTTAGAGATCGGAATCTTCACCGCTCCGAGCGAGTCTAGTCCGTCCGTGTATTCCGGGGCTGGCTAAGTGTCGGCTAGGCCTCAGGGAACTGGGGTAGGAGTACTATCTCCGAGGGTACACCCGTTCCTAGTTATGACAACCCGCTCCACTCCGTACGATGCGCTGGTGAATTTAAAAGTATGAGTAAAATTCAGGAAAACAACAATAGTGAAAACGGGCCTCATGCCCAACAAGCAGCGATTGAAGCAAGCGCTGAAATGAAGCGGTCGCAAGCGTTTGAACGCCTTGAAAAGCTGACCAGTGAGCTAAATGACTTCATCCAATCTAAGGTCAATATCCACAAGGAGATTAAGACCAAGACGATCAGCGTAGCCAATGCCCTCCAGAGATTCAAGAAACTTGATGAAGAATGGTGTTTAACAGTACGACGCACTTCTTGCACTACACCGGAGAGAAGCATTCAAGCAACTATCGTCAATGAAGAAGCAATGGACACTGGAGCCGAAGGTGACGGTGAATCAGTCGCGGAAGACAGAATCAGAACTAGCAGCAAGTCAACTAAGAGAAAAGATCGATCTTCTCCCGACCCAACGATCTGCCAAGTTGTGAAGAAAAAGGACCTGAAACCAAGCCCTCCGAAAAACACGGCAGTGCAGAACGCCGGAAAAAAGAGGTGACTGAATGGCAGAAGGTCCAATCCAAGAAGGAGAAGAAGGAGCAAGCGAGAGAGCGGTTACCAAAACAACCGGAGAACAAATCTCGGCCGGAGCCTAAGCGGGAAAAACCGCGAAAATTCACCAAACCAGATGCCTTAATTATTTGACCCGTTGAGAAGGCAAAATATGCCGAGATACTGCGTCGGATTAAAAAAGATGTCCCACCAGATCAGACCCGTGACGTCGTTGACAAGGTTCAAAAGACGAATGATGGGAATATGCTCATTACGCTTTCCAGAAAGACCGCAGACAAAGGACAAGCTTTGCTGAAGACCATCAAGAGCATCCTTAAAGAAGAAGCGCAAGTCATCTGTAAAGGCCCAGAGGAACAGCTTGAAATCCGGGACATTGACGACGAAACAACTAAAGACGATGTCCGGAAGGCCTTACAAGAGGCAGCTGGAAATGACTACGAAATACCTGAAGATGTCATTAAAATTCGTCCGGCCTACAGAGGTACTCAAACTGCTTCGGTACGATTGCCAGCAGCAATAGTGCAGAAGATACTTGGAAAGACAGGCAAAATAAGGATTGGCTGGGTAAATTGCCGTGTCAGAGCAATTAAGACACCATTACGATGCTATAAGTGCTGGCACTTTGGGCACACTACTGCTCAATGTAAAAGCGAAGTCGACCGATCTGGGCTTTGCATCAAATGTGGGCAAACAGGTCATCAAGCTGCTCAATGCCAAAATAAAGTGAAATGTGCGTTATGTGCGGAAAAACCTGGCTCTCAGGACACTGCTCACCGGTCTGGTTCTGGCCGATGTCCAGTCTTCCAAGAAGCACTCCAGAAGCTGACAAATAAACGAACATGAGGATACTGCAGCTTAACATCAATCACTGCGAAGCTGCGCATGACCTGCTTATGCAGACAGTACGGGAATTAAAGCTCGACGTTGTGCTTTTATCGGAGCCCTATAAACATTTAGCTGGACAACCTTGGGAGACGGATATCACCACGAAAGCTGTGATCTGGGCTTGTGGTAAGCTCCCTTTCCAGAGTGTAACTACCAATGGCAGCGCTGGCTTTGTAGCAGCATCAGTAGATGGCATCCGTTTTTACAGCTGCTACGCACCACCTAGCCTCTCAATTGCTGAGTTTACTGACTTCTTGGATCGACTGACCGAGGACGCGAAGCAACATCATCCAGTGGTGATAGCCGGGGACTTTAACGCCTGGGCAGTGGACTGGGGCAGTAAGCAGACTAATGCACGAGGAAGAGAGCTGCTAGAAGCTCTTTCTACACTAGATGTAGTCTTGCTCAACAGTGGTGACACGCCGACCTACACCAAAGGTGACGCAAGCTCGATTGTAGACGTCACTTTTGTCAGTACCAGCCTTGCTAAAGGTAACACTTACTGGAAGGTACTGGACATCTACACTGCCAGTGACCATCATGCGATACTCTGGGAAACGTCAAACGACCAGAACCTCCGGGGGCCTATCAAGCAATTTAACACCGTCGGTTGGAAGGTGAAATCTCTTGACCCAGAAGTATTGCTAATAGCCCTCGATAGTGATCCGATAGAGACTGGATGTGCAGAAGAACATACTAAGGCTCTGATGATGCGAGTAACACAAGCTTGTGATGCCAGTATGCCTCGCAAACGTGTTAGAAATTCAAGACCTGCGGTACACTGGTGGAATGATCATATCAGCAACCTCCGTAAAGAGTGTCATCGAAAGAGAAGAATATCACAGCGTGGCTATCAACGACCTTACTCTGCAGTGCTGATCGCAGAGTACAAAAAAGCTCGTCGTGAACTTAATAAGGCCATAAAAGAGAGCAAAAGAAGATGCTGGAAAGAGCTCATATACGAGGTCGACAAAGACGTGTGGGGTCGGCCGTATAAGGTGGTCATGACGCACCTGAAGAAACAACAAATGCCGTCACCTACGTGTCGCCAACTCCTTCAGAAAATCGTCACTGCGCTGTTTCCACAGCAACACAGTCTCAATTATCAGTCAACGCAAGATGAACTGGACGACATTCCACCTGTCACTGAAGAAGAATTGTTGGAGGCCTGTAATCGGGTAGGAAATAATAAAGCGCCGGGATTGGACGGAATCCCTAATATAGCCTTGAAAACCATCATAAAGGCAGCACCAACATTATTTCTAGACGCTTACAACGCATGCCTCAAGGAGGGGACTTTTCCTCGTAAGTGGAAACAGCAACGGTTAGTACTTTTACCTAAAGGAAAGAAACCGCCAGAAGAACCGTCATCTTACCGACCACTCTGCATGCTAGATACGGCGGGTAAGATATTTGAGCGTATCATCCATCAGCGAATAGATGCAGTAGTCGACCCACTCTTGGCAGACAACCTGTATGGATTCCGGAAAGGACGATCAACCCTGGACGCGATCAACCTGGTTGTTAATACGGCCAAAGAGGCAATCGCAGGAACTAGATGGAAGGGTGGAACGAAGAAGTACTGCCTGGTGGCTGCTTTGGACATCAAAAATGCTTTCAATTCCGCTAATTGGGACTGCATCATGCAAGCTCTCGACGAGAAGAACGTGCCAACATATCTTCGCAGACTAGTGATTAGCTATTTTATAGATAGAGTGCTGAAATACGATACAAAGAATGGTCCAAAAGAGTATGATATAACCGGTGGTGTGCCACAGGGCTCTGTTCTTGGTCCACTTCTGTGGAATATCATGTATGACGGGCTCCTGAGACTGAAGCTTCCAAGATGTGTCAAACTGGTAGCGTATGCGGATGATGTTGCCGCAGTGATCGTCGCCAAACACCTCGACGAGATTCAACATCTGTTTGACATCACTTTTGAGAAGATCAACCAGTGGATGGATACAGTGAACCTACAACTGGCCAAGCAGAAGACCGAAGCAGTGCTTATTACCAGCCGAAAAGAAGTTGAAACAATTAAGATCAATGTCGGTGACCGAGAAATCACATCACAACCATTTATCCGTTATCTGGGAATGATGCTGGATGCACGACTCAACTTCAAACAGCAGGTGGAACATGTCAGTGCCAAAGCGTCAGTAGTGAGGGCTAGTCTCGCACGGCTGATGCCTAACATCGGAGGCCCAATGCAGAGCAGGAGGCTACTATTGTCATCAGTAGTCACATCAGTGCTCACTTACGGAATATCCATTTGGGCTGATGCACTGGAAACCCAAGAATCATGGAGAAAAGCTGGACCAATATACCGACTGAGTGCCCTACGAGTAGCTAGTGCCTTCCGCACTATATCAGAAGAAGCAGTGTGCGTCATTGCTGGAACCCTACCTCTTAGAGTTCTAGCAGAGGAAAGACGGGCCCTTTACCAACGAAAAAGGTCAACTGCACTGAGCCCGGAAGAACATAGAATTGAAGAACGGCAGAAGAGCATAGGCCGATGGCAACTACAATGGGATGCTGCAGAGAAGGGTAGGTGGACGCACCGTCTCATACCTCGGGTCGACATTTGGCTTAACCGGAATCACGGTGAGGTCAATTACTATCTTACGCAGATGTTGTCGGGACATGGGTGTTTTCGAGAGTATCTACACCGCTTTAAGCACGATGACTCTTCGGAGTGCCCGTCCTGCCCAGGAGCTGCTGAAGACGCGGAGCACGTCTTCTTTGTATGTCCTCGTTTCGATCCACAGCGTGAAGAACTGGAGAGGATCCTGAACCAGAGAATGCTACCAGATTCACTAGTAGAAGCAATGTTGTCATCAGAAGCTGCCTGGAACGCTACCAACACGTTTGCAACAGAAGTCCTTAAAGACTTGCGTTCCACCGAAAGAAAAAGAGCAAATAGCAGAAGATAGAAGGAAGATAGTTAACACCTTAGCCACCAGGAGGAAGAGCAGTAGCTAGATCCTCCCTTCACGAAGTAATGCCTGACGGCGGTTTCCATGAGGGATTAGAGGAAAGAAGGAAAAGGGGTTTAGGGTTTAGTGGGTAGGGGCGTTAGTGTCGAGTTAGTATGACGCTGCGTCGAGTCGCCACATATCCAGGCCAAACAGCTATGCCTAGAATCCGTAAAAGGATTCCCCTACAAAACATACATACATACATACATACATACATACATACATACATACATACATACATACATACATACATACATACATACATACATACATACATACATACATACATACATACATACATACATACATACATACATACATACATACATACATACATACATACATACATACATACATACATACATACATACATACATACATACATACATACATACATACATCGTTGACGGTGAATCTGCTGCTGAGGACAAAGGTGAAACTGACACAAGGTCTGGAAAGAGAAAGGACCGAGATTCAGAGCCAGAGCCAACCGACAAAGTCACAAAGATGAAGGACTTGAAAAAAAGCCCTCCCCAACGATTGGCAGGGCAGGGCGACGAACCCAAGAAGACCACTGACTAGGAAAAAGTACAGTCTAAGAAGAAGAAGAGAAGGCTAGCTAGAGAGCAACTCTCAAAACAGCCGCCGAAGGAGCCCAGGCCAGAGCCTAAGCGGAAAAAACCACGCAAATGGATCAGACCCGACGCACTGATCATCCGCCCGGCCGAGAAAACAAAGTATGCCGAGATTCTGCGTCGTATAAAGCAGGACGTCCCAGATGAGCAGGTTCGTTCAATTGTAAATAAGATCAACAAGACCAGAAGGGGACTTGTTGATTACGATTTCGAGGAAGAGCACTGACAAAGGCCAAGGTCTGCAAAAGACGATCGCGGACATCCTAAAGGTGGAGGCCAAAGTAATCTGCAAAGGACCGCAGGAGACCATCGAGATCCGAGACATTGATGATGACACGACGAAGGAGCACATTCAGACTGCCCTGAAAACGGAAACCGGAGAAACTTGCAAAATACCACTAGAGGCTATCAAGATCCGTAAGGCCTACAGAGGTACGCAAACGGCTACAGTGACACTACCAGCAGCTGGAGCACAACGGCCACTGGAACGAAGCGGCAAAATAAGGATTGGCTGGGTCAATTGCCGAATAATAGCAACTAGAAGACCAGTCCAATGCTTTAAATGCTGGCACTTCAGACATGTTGGGTCCCAATGTAAAAGCCAAGTAGACCGGTCTAAACTCTGCATCAGATGTGGACAAGAAGGGCACCGTATCTCTGACTGTAAAAATCCTGCCAAGTGTGCAATATGTGCTGAGCAGCAAGGAGCAAAGGACGTGGCTCACCATGCCGGCATCCACAGGTGCCCGGTATTTCAGGAGGCGCTCCAGAAGTTGACGAACAAATAACCATGAGGATACTACAGCTCAATCTCAACGATTTTGAACCAGCGCATGACCTGCTCATGCAATCCGTGCGAGAATTAGAGCTTGACTTGGTACTAATAGCAGAGCCATATAAACACCTGAGTACCCAACCCTGGGAAGCTGATAGCACATCCAAAGCTGTCATCTGGTCATGTGGCAAGCTCCCTTTCCAAAATGCAGTCGACAACAGCAATGCCGGCTTTGTAGCAGTATCAGTAGAGGGCATCCGCTTCTATAGCTGCTACGCACCACCTAGCTTCTCCATTGTTGACTTCACTGATTTCTTGGATCGACTAACTGAAGATGCGAAGCAATACCATCCAGTAGCGATAGCCGGGGACTTCAACTCCTGGGCAGTTGACTGGGGCAGCAAACATACCAATGCACGAGGGAAAGCACTACTAGAGGCCTTTACTACACTAGATGTAGTTTCGCTCAGCAGTGGTGATACGCCGACCTACACCAAAGGTGACGCAAGCTCAATTGTAGACCTCAATTTTGTCAGTAATAGCCTTGCTAGAGGTGACTACAACTGGAAAGTGTTGGACATCTACACTTCCAGCCACCATCATGCGATATTCTGGGAAATATCAAACGACCAGAACCTCAAGAAACCAATCAAGCAGTCTAACATCGTTGGTTGGAAGGTGAAATCATTTGACCCAGCAGCATTGCTAATAGCCCTCGATGGTGATCCGATCAACACTGGATGTGCAGAACGACATACTAAGGACCTGATGAGAAGAGTAACACATGTTTGTGATGCCAGTATGCTTCGTAAACGTGACATAAATTCGAGACCTTCGGTGCATTGGTGGAACGACCACATCAGCGTCCTCCGTAAAGAGTGTCATAGAAAGAGAAGAATCTCCCAGCGCGGCTATCAACGGCTCAACTCAGTGGAGCTGATCGCAGAGTACAAAAAGGCGCGTCGTGATCTGAATAAAGCCATCAAAGAGAGCAAAAGAAGATGCTGGAAAGAGCTTATATACGAGGTGGATAAAGACGTGTGGGGTAGGCCTTATAAGGTGGTTATGACCCACCTGAAAAAACAACAAATGCCATCACCTACGTGTCCTCAACTTCTTCAGAAAATCATCACTGCACTGTTCCCACAGCAACGCAACTTCGATTACCAGTTGGCGCCAGGCGAACTGGACGACATTCCACCTGTCACTGAAGAAGAACTACTGGAGGCCTGTAACCGTGTAGGGAATAATAAAGCGCCGGGATTGGACGGAATCCCTAATATAGCCTTGAAAACCATCATAAAGGCAGCTCCAACATTATTCCTCGACGCTTATAATGCATGCCTCAAGGAGGGGACTTTTCCTCGTAAGTGGAAACAGCAACGATTGGTACCGTTACCTAAAGGGAAGAAACCACCACAAGAACCGTCATCTTACCGACCACTTTGCATGTTAGATACGGCGGGTAAGATATTTGAGCGCATAATTCACCAGAGAATTGAAGCAGTAGTCGACCCACTCCTGGCAGACAATCAGTATGGATTCCGGAGAGGACGATCAACCCTGGACGCAATCAAACAGGTTGTTGATACGGCCAAGGAAGCAATCGCAGGAACCAGATGGAAAGGTGGAACGAAGAAGTATTGCCTGGTGGCGACACTAGACTTCAGAAACGCCTTCAACTCCGCCAATAGGAAATGCATCATGCAGGCCCTCCAAGAGAAGAATGTACCAGAATACCTGCTTAAGATCGTAGCAAGCTACTTTGAAAACAGGGTCCTGAAGTATGACACGAAGAACAGTCCGAGGGAGTATGATATTACTGGAGGGGTACCCTAAGGTTCAGTTCTAGGCCCGCTCCTGTGGAACATTATGTATGACGGTCTATTAAGACTAACTCTGCCAAGAAACGTCAAACTCATAGCAAATGCAGATGACGTAGCCGTAGTGATCGTTGCCAAACACCTTGACGAGATAAATCATATGTTCGATCTCACTTTTGAGCACGTTAACCGGTGGATGGACGTAGTGAACCTGCAACTGGCGCAACACAAGACTGAGGCAGTACTTATTACCAGCAGAAAAGTGGTAGAGACCATTAAGCTGAAAGTCGGCGAACAAGAAATCACATCACAACCTTATATCCGATATTTGGGAGTGATGCTTGATGCCCGACTCAACTTCAAGCAGCAAGTGGAAATACAAACAAGTGTCAGAAAAAGATATATAATCAACTAAAAACGAGTATTGGAAATGATTGAAAACATCATAATTGACAATGTATAATTTGTGAGTATGGCTGATTTTAACGTATATATGTGTGTTAACAAAACTGAATGAGCAACCTATTAATGTAATTAAAAACTTTTCAGGAAAATAGTCGCAGCTCGGCCTATAACTGACCACCCGGGAAAAAAATGAATTTGCCTAATCATATATAGTTATATATAATCACATATATATATATATATATATATATATATATATATATATATATATATATATATAATTAGACCTGAAAATTGGCCAATTCTAATTATATGTAATCATATATAATTAGATATAATTATATATAATTATTTATATAAAAATAAACAAAATTTACCGTGAGCGGGGATCGAACTGGGGACCTGACACTTTAAAGACTAACACGCTACCTGTTTACCTACGAGACTCACTGGAAGAGAAAAGCTTGAAATACCTACAACTAATGCAAATCGAATACAGTATCGATTTTTATAAGTTAAATTAATTAATACAGTTTCATTATTTCATCCAGAAAAAAACTATAGTTTAAAAGATTATTAATCATTGGAGTAGCAGACTCTGAGATGAAAACAGAGAATGCTTCATAGTAATCACAAAATGCATTTATAATTATATATGATTCATTAAAAAGATAAGATTGTAACGTTCTCGTCAAAATTAATCGATAAAATTATTTTTTTTTTAAATATTACGGCTTCGTTGGTGATAAAAATTCATCATCAGCTATTCATTTCGACTGGAGACGAGCGCTCATAAGTCGTTCTCTCTTTCTGAAATATCATATATCCTCTTTGGCCCCAATTGCTGTTCAAGTCACCTAAATTCTGCCTTGTGAGTGGTCAAAAGGTCAAACAATTGTCCAATCCAGCAAGGGTTTCAAATTAGAAACGTTACAAGATATTAGTTGTAGCAGCCAATGTTATTTAATTAGAGAAAAAAATTTTATTTTTTATTTATTTACACATGGTAAACTTGAGTGACATCCACTATTAGACAAAACGTTAGCTTTTTTGCATGTGCACCTTTTTGTAGTACATTGCACGTCAGAAGCTCTGCATGAGCATTGAAAAAATCCTTGCCCTCCACTGAAGTTTTTCACTGCTTTTCTAAGAGAAAGAAGTTTTTCCAAGATTATGTCATCACGTTCAAAAAACTGAGAGCCAGCTGGAACAAGATTTTTGGAATATTTCACGATTGGCAAAACAGCTCTTAGACATTTCATGAACTGTCTAAAAAATATAGACATATCATATAATTTTGGAACATTACACGATCTGTCTAAGGCCTAATTGCATTTCATGAACTTTCTAAAAATTTTAGTCACTTTGTGTCACTGATCGATCATCACACGATCTGGCTGCAGTTCATGAACTGTCTAGAAATGCTTAGACAGTTTACGAACTGTCTAATTTCACGATCTGTCTACGACATATATAATTATATATAGCCCTAGATAACTCAGGTCTAATCAGATCTAAACATGTATAGATTTATATATAATTATATATAGCGCTAGATAACTCAGATCTACTTATATATCAGATCTAATTATATATAGATTTATATATAATCATATATAGACCTAGGTAACTCAGGTCTAATTTGATCTAATTATATATAGATTATATATAATTATATATAGGGTGTTCCAAAAGTCACGGACGCCATTGTAATATCTGATGAAAAAAATAATTTTGAGACGAATAGTCCTTAGCCATTTTTTAATTAACCGCATAGATAATTAATTATTAATTAAAAATAACGTCTCTTTTTTTGTTAGAAAGAAAGCGCCAGTGTCCAGTAAAGTATGTGCCAAACAAAGAAACAACTAACCGTATTACTAACTAGCTTCTATAGCTAACGTAGTCACACATATTTACTTACCCATTCACACGTGCAAGCGACTTCGTTTGGAACGCACTTGAATGGACACTAGTGCTCTCTCTCTGACGCATAAAAGGACGTTATTTTAATTAATAATTAATTATTTATGCGTCTGATTAAAAAATAGCTAAGAACTTTTCGTCTCAGAATTATTTTGTTTATTAGACGCTTCAATGGCGTCCGTTATTTCTGGACACTTTTTATAGACCTAGATAACTCAGATCTGATCATATACAGACTTATATAAAATATACATACAATATATTAGTCTATATATGATTATATATATTTTATATGAAAATTTAGATATAATCATATATAATTATATATAGTTCTATATATTCAATATATAATCATTAGGGCCGAGAATTTAGTTTTTTTAAAAGAAAGAGACAGAAGATAGGTGTAGCCAAGCGTTCTGATTGGTCATAATAAATTAATTGTTTTTTGTTTTTCGCAATCAAGTGAAGACAGCAGCTTGAAGAAAAAATAAAAATTAGATTGCTAATCCAACATGAAAATATGAAAAATATGTCAAAAAAAAACAGGTTGGTTTTCAGATGTAAAGGTGCTTGTAAAAAAATACAAGTCTGTACTGCTCAGATAAATAAAGAAGAGAATTTGAAGCACAGTGTTGGGACTAAAATGTTTGATAAAATTAATTTAAAGTGAACAGTGACAAGCTGGCAATTTCGCTGAAGATCGCGTAAAGGAATTGCTCCCGGTCTCACTGGTAATTTTGCTGGAGATCGCACTGACGTTCTTTTTAAAGGTCTCGCTATAATTCTTGCTGACAGTCTCGCTGGAGATCACGCTGACGGTTATTCTAGAGGTCTCGCTGACGGTCTCACTGGAGGTCGTTTTGCTGGAGGTTGTGCTAATGGTATTGCTGCCGGTCTCGCTTGGTGATTTTGCTGGCGATCGCGCTGACGGTCACGCTGGAGATCACGCTGACGGTCTCGCTGGAGATCACGCTGACAATCTTTCTGGAGGTCTCGCTGGAGATCACGCTGACGGTTTTTCTAAAGGTCTCGCTGGTGACCACGTTTAATGAAATTAATTTAAAGAGAACAGTAAACAAGCTGGCGATTTAGCTCAAGATCGCGTAAAAGAATTGGTCCCGGCCTTACTGGTAATTTTGCTGGGGATCGCACTGACGGTCTTTTTGAAGGCCTCACTGGAGGTCTCGCTAGAACTCTTGCCGATGGTCTTGCTGGAAATCACGCTGACGGTCATTTTAGAGGTCTCGCTGACGGTATCGCTAAAGATCTTGCTGGAGATCGAGCTGATGGTATTGCTAGGAGTTTCGCTGGTAGTTTTGATGGTGATCACGGTGATGGTATCGCTGGAGATCACGCTGACGGTCTCGCTGGAGATCACGCTGACGGTCTTTCTGGAGATCACACTGACAGTCTTTCTGGAGATCACACTGACGGTCTTTCTGGAGGTCTCGATGGAGATCACGCCAACGGTCTTTCTAAAGGTCTCGCTAAAACTCTTGCTGACGGTCTCGCTGATGGCCTCGCTGGAGATCACGCTGACGATCTTTCTGGAGGTCACGCTGGTGATTACGCTGACGATCTTTCTGAAGATCACGCTGCCGGTCACGCTGATAATTTTGTTAGCGATCACGGCGATGGTATCGCTGGAGATCACGCTGACAATCTTTCTGGAGGTCTCGCTGGAGATCACGCTGACGGTTTTTCTGAAGGTCTCGCTGGTGACCACGCTGACGGTTTTTTTGGGAGTCTCGCTGGAAATCACGCTCACCATCTCGCTGGAGATCACGCTGACGATCTTTCTAGAGGTCTCGGTGGTGATCACGCTGACTGTCTTTCTGGAAGTCTCGTTGGAGATAACGCTGACGATCTTGCTGGAATCACGCTGACGATCTTTCTGGTAGTCTCGCTGGAAATCACCAGCGAGACCTCCATAAAGATCGTCAGTGTGATCTCCAGCGAGATCGTCAGCGCGATCTCCAGCAAGATCGTCAGCGTGATCTCCAGAAAGACCGTCAGCGCGATCGCCAGCAAAATCACCAAGCGAGACCGGCAGCAATACCATTAGCACAACCTCCAGCAAAACGACCTCCAGTGAGACCGTCAGCGAGACCTCTAGAATAACCGTCAGCGTGATCTCCAGCGAGACTGTCAGCAAGAGTTCTAGCGAGACCTTTAAAAAGAACGTCAGTGCAATCTCCAGCAAAATTACCAGTGAGACCGGGAGCAATTCCTTTACGCGATCTTCAGCAAAATTGCCAGCTTGTCACTGTTCACTTTAAATTAATTTTATCAAACATTTTAGTCCCAACACTGTGCTTCAAATTCTCTTCTTTATTTATCTGAGCAGTACAGACTTGTATTTGTTTACAAGCACCTTTACATCTGAAAACCAACCTGTTTTTTTTTGACATATTTTTCATATTTTCATGTTGGATTAGCAATCTAATTTTTATTTTTTCTTCAAGCTGCTGTCTTCACTTGATTGCGAAAAACAAAAAACAATTAATTTATTATGACCAATCAGAACGCTTGGCTACACCTATTTTCTGTCTCTCTCTTTTAAAAAAACTAAATTCTCGGCCCTAATAATCATATATAAATATATATGATTAGGCAAATTCATTTTTTCTCGGGCAGTTTGCCATCAAGACGTTGTGCAAGCTTGGAAATTAAAATACGAAATCATAGGTTTGCTGTATGGAATACTATATCATAAGCGACGTTAAGTATTAGTGAATAAAAATTTTTGAAAAATAATTATGTAATCAAAAAGAGAGATCATAAAGCCAACTCTGCACTTTTCACAGAGTTATACTCATGTTGTGATTATATTTTTGTGAAGTAAGGCCTGATCGTATAGATGTATTAATTTAGTAATAGAGATCATAAAGCCAACTCTGCACTGTTTACAGAGTTATACTCATGTTGTGATTATATTTTCATGAAGTAAGGCCGGATCGTCATAGATAATAATCATTAGCTGTGAATAATTTTAAAAAGTTATAATATAAATTCAGTAATAGAGATTATAAAGCCAACTCTGTAATTTATACAGAACAATACTCTTGTTTTAATTATATTTACATGGAGTAAAGCCTAAACGTGACAAGTAATAATTATTACCTGTAATTAATTTTAAAGTGTAAATAGAAACTTAATAATAGAGATCATCAAGCCAACTCTGTAAATTTCACAGAGCAATATTCATGTTTTGATCATAAGTCGACATATAATAAGCTCTGATCGTCATAGATAAAAATAATTGTCTGTACATAATTTAAAAAAAGTTTAGATGTGAATTTAGAAGTAGAGATCGTTTAAGCCAATTTTGTATTATTAATGCAAGTTACCATGGAGTTCGGCCTGATCTCCAAGGAAATATTTATTAGCACTGAAAAATTTTCATAAATGTTATTGTCAATGTAATATCACAAATCATTAATCTAGTCCTGAAATTCTGCAAACATAATGACTTAGTAATATATTGACAGTAGATGTGGAGAGAGACGTGATTCTCATAGAAAATAATTATTAGCCGTCAAAGATTATTTATGACTTTTAGCAAATAGTGAACAAAAAATAGAGTTATGTATTAATATTGTGAATAATCAACATCTAAAACAGCTCTGTAAATAATATCGTCAACTATTAAAAAACAAATTCAGTGCAGATAATAAATAGACCTGGTTTATTCAAGTTAACGATTGATACTTAAATAAACAGTATAACCTAGTAGAACTTAATAGCAATTACATTTCGCGGGCACCTCTCTCGATGAGTGGCTGCGTGCGTGCTTTAGCTGAGCCCAAGGACATCTTGAATCTCAAGTCACAGTTCCACAAATCGAAGCTGTGATTAAATAATCGTCACGAAAAACGTTCAAAGTATTATTACTAAATAAACCAAAAAAAATAGACAAGTTTATAATCAAATTTATTTACACGGATAACTCGTTTTTTTCTTACATTCACAAAAAGTATTTAATTTTACTGCTAAAATAATTTTTGGAAACAAATGAAGAATCCCATCGCAGGTGATCCAGTAACTTTCAAGTTCTAAAAATTATAAAATAAGCGTTGAAAAAGGATTAAACATTTTTATATTATCCGTGCAATGTGCTTCGAAGAAAATATAAAAGATAAAAAATATCCATTGTTAAATGTATTTACACATATAAATATATTTTTTACGAAATTTGTAAAGAAGCATATTTGACTAACAGTAAAATTTGTTGCAGGCAAAAAAAGATAGTTATCACAGACTTGAAATTTACAGCTGGAGGAGTATCAAAAAATTCCGAGGAATGAAATTATTATTCACAAAGCACTTCGATATGTACCACTTCATCGTAAAGCGAAGAGAAATTAATGAAGACATCATGTAATTAGAACAGAATATCAAAAATATTCATTGTAAGAAGTAGAAGATTGCAAAGCCAACTTTCTGAAACAAATATTTGTTGGTGAGTCTTGCAATAAATAAATAAATCTTTTATAGAGTCATCTCAAGAAGAGACAGTATGGTTGAGACCAGATATTGAGAACGATTGATAAAAAAATCAGTTATCATACAACAAGTAAGGCAATTTTTATTCAACTTTTTTTTTTTTAAAACTAAAAATTGATTGTTATTTTCCGTAAAGCAACAGGTTGAACAGAATTTTCATCTCTATAAACAGAACTCTTATCAAGTTTCAAGCAACACAGTAATTTGATTGATATAATACTGTTGAAAGGATGCTTTAAATTTACACTTTTTCTTCAGTCTTATTTGAAATTTGTATAATAGTCATGAATAATTTAGTTAAATGGGTATAATCTAAATCGAATTGCAATGATTAAAGAATCGGTAAATTTAAGGTTGATACCATAATTATGTTTTTATATATCTGAGAGTTTATACTGAAAAATTTATTTCTCCAGATTGAATGTGAATTTGAGGACATTATGCAGTCGTGTTACATTGTTCATGGACTTAAAATAGACGAACATAGAATTTAGCAGCGTCAGTTAGATATTTCAAAAGAAGGTAAAGAATTTGTTCACTGGAACGGGTGCGTTTCTTGCCTACGAATATAGATAATTTGGTTGAAGAAGAATACAACAACAACAACAACAAAAAATTACTAAGATTTTCATAATCTGTCAAATGGTGAGTCACGTTAATATTGTAAGTTTCGGAATTTAATTAGTGTTCAGAAGAATTAATGAGCATAATCAATTAAAATGTTAAAATTTTTATATATAATATAGCTAAAATGGTAATAACCGAGATTATATAATAAAGAAATGGCAATAGGTATTGAAAATAAAATATTTGATTAATGTAATTAAAATTTTTTCAGGTGACAAGGCAGAGTCGAGGCTATACTGACCAGTGTGCCATCAAGACCCAATGGATGCGATAAAACAAAACATTGAGTGATGTGTATCAACTAGCTGACCTCAATGCAAGATGTTAGTGAATCGAAAATTACAATACACTATCGTAAGTCCGCTGAATGGAATGCTTTATCACTAAAAACATTGAGTATCAGTGAAAATTTTTCAAAAATTGTCGTTCAACTTGAAATAGAGATTATTGTGCCACTCTGTACTTTTTACAGAGCAATACTGATGTTTTCATTATGAGTTAACATGGAGTAAGGCCTGATCATCATAGATAATGTGACGAACGAAGTTTATGCCACTACCCTCTTCTTTTATGTGAGATAAATGACGGGGGCTGCTTTCCTTTTATTTATTGTATTACGATTTAACCACAAAATATAATTCAATCTCCACTTTGATAATTGGAACGATAACAGTTAATAGTAGTGTCAATAAGAGCAGGCTCCATCGTTTATCAAGTGAAACCAACAGATTCTTTAGTCACGTAATATAAGTGGTCATATATCACTTCTGACTTCTGTATCTTAACACGTAGTAACCGGTAACAATCAATACCCTTATGGAACCACAATGTCGCGGGAATCGTATAAAAACCCCTTGAAGATGTTCACCAGTGCTCAGACTGTCGAAGGCTCTCGCACTCGTCAGTTCTAAATTTCAAGTTAAATTCTACCAAGAATCTAACATAGAAATTTAGACGAGTACAACTACTTGCTGGCCAACCTAATCTTTTCTTTGAAAGTTGCTTACTCTCGTTAAAGAGGCTTAGGTGCTCTGAGAGCTGGTGCTTTTACAATTAAAATTATAATTTAGGGTTTCAATACCCAAACCAATATATTTATAAAGACTCAAATTAAGGAGCTCCTATGAAACGTTGTGCAAAGTTTAGTTTGTTAAGTGTATTAATAATTATAATCATATTTGTGCATTATCCAGAGTTATTGAAGATTATATTCAACAGCATTTATCAATTGTCCTTAAATTTGTATCATCTATTTAAACAATTTGTAAGTACAAATTGAATATATTTGAAGTGTGAAACCAATCATTTTCTTTCTTCTCATTCATAAGACCTGATTTCCAACTTACAGTAAGAAACGAGGTATTCACGAGTACCTATAATTCACCAAACCCACCTGCCTCCTGTTTTCCTTCAGTTCATTAACTACCCTTGACCTTAGCCACGGGGTCGCAACTAGGGTTCCCCTATGATATAAGCCGCTCGATATCATCGGGATAGATAAAGAACAATTATTCAACCGGAAAAGACACGATCAATTAATTATTTCATAGCTTAGGAATTTGAGATAAAAACAGACTTGAAAGTGTAGAATCATCCGGTAATCAGAAATATAAACTCTTTATCTAAGTAAACCTTTAATAATTATCATTTTAACAAAACTCCGCTGTCTCGACCTATTCGATCGTGACAGTAGAAAATTTGGTGACAGCGGTGGGATTCACTGGTGAAAGAGTTTCTTTCTGTGTAAAGTCATCTATTCTTAATTAAACTCAATTTTCATAACACTTATTACATAACACTATTACAACAGCCGGTTTTTGAGAATAAATTATTTTACATCAAATAAACAAAATATAATCAAAGCCCACACATTGAGTATTACATCACTTTCTTGCATTATCTGTTAAATCTGTCAATTGACCATCAAACAAAATATTTTTGGTTGATCTGTCGAGTACATTGGGTGTCCAAAATAGCAATAACGTTTTGGATTCTTGATGAGGATTTAATAGATGATTAGTAAGTTAAACGAAAAATAGTTGCGACTGCGCTTTATAGTTGCGTTGCGCTCCCTATTTCGTTTAACTAGTTGAACGATTAACCTGTTTAGAGCCTAAATCGTTCAACGAAAAAAAAAAAAAAATTTACACTTACATAATGAATGATTAGTAAGTTAAACGAAAAACAGCTGCGACGGCGCTTTATAGTTGCGTTGCGCTCCCTATTTCGTTTAACTAGTTGAACGATTAACCTTTTTAGAGCCTAAATCGTTCAACGAAATAATCACACACTAGATTCAAATTTAGCACTTATTTCAAGAAATCAATTTCTTCCAAATTTAAAAATCTAAGCAAAATAAAGTTGCGACGGCGCCTAAAAGGTTGCGTTGCGCTCCCTGTATTGTTTGGATTAGTTGAATGATTAACCTACACTGTGCCTAAATCATTCAGTGGAAAAATTTGGAACTTAAATTGATTTTCTCTAATGTTTTTTTTTAAATAAGGAAAATCCGTGGTCGTAGAGCTAAATCAAAGATATTGTTTAGCAAACGATTGCGTCAAACACTGTATCCTTCTACTAAGGAGATTGAATCACATAGCGACTCTACACAGACAGATACTCAAACTAACAATACAACTATAAAAATCGATAACACACCATCATCATCATCAAGCAGTACAAGTACAGGAGAAATTAGTAATAAAGTAGAATTAATATATCCACCAATAGAAGAAAGGCCAGATATCACATCAGATTTTATATCTCAATTTATAGATTCCTTATTAGAACTTCATGAAGACGAATTAGAGCCACTGATAAAATTTGAATATTTTGATTATATAGAATTATTCGATTTAAATTATTTTGGTTGTTTCAACGAGAATAAATAAAAGAGATATTTATTAAACATTATTAATTGAATATTTTTAAGTCAAAAATATTTTATAAAAACACATTTTACACATAATGAAACGTAAACAATCGGGAAAGCAATATTATTTAAGATCTCAAACAAAAAGAGTTAAGAATATTCCAGAAACTAAAAACTCTAATAATCAGGTTTCAAGTACTAGTAGTGACATTAATTCAGACAAAACCAGAAATTTAACCTTGCAATTGAATCAACCTATTAGGGATAATCAGGAACAATTCCGTGATTTGCTCGCATCCGTTATTTTATTACGAATCAATATTAAGGAACTCTATCTTGTAATAGAACGCATGTTAAAATCAGATAAACAATAAGTTTTAAAAAAAAAAAAAAATAATCGAATATTAAAAATCTAAACATGGAGCAAGCAATTCAGGAAATGTCTCGTCATTTCGAGATTACTGATCGAACCATGACCTCATTAGGAGAGAATCTTACCATGACACAAGCATTAGCAATGGTCCCCAATTTTGACGGGCAAAACATGCCATTACGTTCATTTTTGCAGGATGTAGAACAAGCATTACAATTAGTTACTGAGGAACAGAAACCTGCTTTTATTACTAAAGTTCGTACAAAATTAAAAGATACCGCACGAGATGCATTAGAAGATAAAGAAATAGTAACAATAGAAAATTTAAAAGACGCATTAAAAGAATATTTTTCTAAAAAGAAATCGTATCCTCAATATTGCGCAGATATTCAGGCAGTTAGATTAAAACAAAATGAATCATTACTTAGCTATTATACGCGTATTAAACGAATATGCACAAGTGCAATGGCATCATTACGTGAAAGTTTTAATAATGAAAACGAATTATCGGGTATGAAGAAAATGTTAAACGGACTAGCCTTGGAATCTTTTAAACGCGGGTTACCAGACGACTTAATTTATGGTGTTAGCGTTCAAAATCCTGCAACCCTTGATGATGCATATAAAATTGCTTTACGTCTTGAAGAAGATTTAAAAGGGAGTTCTCACCGAAATTCAAATTACTTAGCCTATGCAGCAATTCAACCCAATAATACAGATTTATCCCGTAAGACACGTATGGTTAATTTTGAAGACGAAGATCGGCGAGATGCAATCCCATTTCGATTTTTCCGAGATGATGGGTATAGACCATCATCCCCTCGTAACAAGTCACCAATACGTAGCTCCTCCCCCAATTATGAACGACGCATTGGCTCACCCTTACGGTCCAGGAGTATATCCCCTCGTCAACCAGTTCCCTATTTTACAATGCCTGGATATTTCCCACATATGCCTTATCTACCTTCAATACCTTATCAGTATCCTCCACGGGAAATGTATTCACCCCCTGTAAATTATAATTTTCCGTATCAACCATTCTTCAACGGTCAAAACAACAATCCGCCTAATTATAATAGTTACCCAACCTATAACCCTAACTATAATCCTACTAATAATTACAATAGACCTAATAACGGCTACGATAACAATTACAATAATAGTAATAGAAACAACGGTAATTCTCAATCGCCGGTACCTAATAAGGATCATTTAAACTCCGATCCGATTTGCCAGAAGGACGCCTTGACGAATCAAACGGAAAAGCGTCCATCAATGGTCAGATTTTTAACAATCGAACAAATGTAATGTGGACAAGGAACCAAGGTGGAAGAGGGCCGGTCGTTACTTTAAATGCTCCTGAAATATTATATGGTAGTGCTCGCTTTTTAGTCGACACCGGAGCCGACATAAATATTATTCATAAAGATGCTTTAGCCCCTCGTACAATAATCAATACTAGTGATTCTGTTTATCTTAAAGGAATCACCCTCAATAAAATTAACACGCTAGGAACCACTGAGATAACATTCTTTGATAGGCCCGAGAAATTTCATGTTCTCAATGACCCCTTACCTACTCAGACAGAAGGTATAATCGGCATTGATTTCTTAGAGAAAGAAAAGGTAGAAATATCTTTTCATCATAAAACCATAGTTGCTAGTTCAGAACCAATTATGCCTATTCCATTTGAAAATTCAATCCAATCATCCGAAATTGAACCTGAACCTTCAGTATTTACATCATTAAAAGCTCGAACTCGCACTGTGATACCAATTAATCTTATACCCTCTAGTTTAAAAACTGGATTTTTACCTCGTATTGAAACACATGAAAATATTTTCATCGGAAATTGTATAGTAACCAATCGTAACAATACCTGTTATGTAATTGCTATTAATGCCTATGAAGAAGATGTTGACTTAGACATTCCTCCTCAGGAATTAATTCCTTTTGATCATGGTGAAGAATCTGAAGACTTCTTCGATGATTCAGATGAACCTGGTGAACAAGTAAATGATCAAGACAGATTCGCAAGAATCTGTGATAGTCTTCGACTTGATCATTTAAATTCAATTGAGAAAGAACATGTTTACGCTATAATTAGAGAATTTCCATATCTCTTTCATTTACCCGGTGATCCTCTATCGGCTACCACTGAAATAACTCATTCTATTCCAACTGTGGATGAAATCCCTGTATCTGTCAAACAATATCGATTTCCCCCTGTACACAAAGAAGAGATAGCCAAGCAGGTTGAGAAAAATTATTAGAGAACGGTACTATTACTGAATCCGTTTCTCCGTATAATTCACCATTGTGGATTGTACCTAAGAAACCAGATTCAAAGGAAACAAAAGATGGCGTTTGGTCATTGATTATCGACGATTAAATGAAAAGACAAAAGGTGATGCATATCCTCTACCTAATATAATTGAAATACTCGATAGACTAGGTGGTGCAAAATACTTTTCTATTTTGACTTAGCAAGTGGTTTTCACCAAATTCGCATGGATCAAAAAGGACCAACCTAAAACTGCATTTAGTACTCCCAATGGTCATTATGAATATACCAGAATGCCATTCGGTCTTAAAAATGCTCCTACCACTTTCCAACGGCTTATGGATAAGGTTCTTTTGGGTTTACAGGATCAGGAATTGTTCGTATATTTAGATGATATCGTTGTCTTTGCATGTTCTTTGGAAGAACACAATGTTCGTGTTCGACGACTTTTCAATCGGTTGAAAAATGCAAATTTGGTATTACAAACCGATAAGTGTGAATTTCTGAATTTGGAAGTCGCTTATTTAGGACACATCATTGGTAACGGTGGTGTACGTCCAGATCCTAAGAAAACTGAAGCTATTGAAAAATTTCCAATTCCTAAAAACGCAACCAATGTTCGTCAGTTTTTAGGCTTGGCTGGTTATTATCGCAGATTTATAGAAAATTTCTCTGCTCGTGCTAAACCCCTTAGTAATTTACTTAGAAAGGACACTCCTTTTAATTGGGCAGATGAGCATCAAGCAAGTTTTGATGACTTGCGCAAAGCTTTATGCACTACACCGGTATTGCAATATCCCGATTTTACAAAACCATTTATTCTCACTACTGACGCCTCTGACATAGCTATTGGAGCAGTATTGAGTCAAGGTAAAATAGGTGAGGATAAACCAATTGCTTATTTATCCCGCTTATTGAGCCCTCCTGAAATGAATTATACCACAATGGAAAAAGAATGTCTCGCTGTAGTTTATGGAATATTACATTTTCGACCATATTTATATGGACAGCATTTCACATTAATCTGTGACCATGAACCTTTAAAATGGATTGATTCAGTCAAACCGCCAGTTCAGCGATTGATTCGTTGGAGAATTAGATTAAGAGAATATGAATATACCTTCATTTACAAACCCGGTAGATTTAATATAAATGCTGATGCATTATCTCGCAATCCGGTGGTATTACCAGTTGTACCTCAGTCGCAGGCAAAAATCTCTGCTCGATTATCCACTTCTATCGCTCAACATGCAGAGCGAATGAAAGCTGCAAAGGAAGCTGCCTATCTAATGTTAGTAGTATAGGTGACAGGGTTGAACAGCGACACGCAATGATGAAACCACCACCTCCAATTAAACTTAAATCAGCTCTAAAGAAAATCGGACCAGTGCAAAGATCTCCTATTCAAACAAAAGAATCCCAACCTATTCCTCCGGTTGCACAGGGCAGGAATAGCGGGTTCCCTAGCCTTGTACCTAATCAAATTCCTCCATTGAAGGATCAGGAAACAGACAAGCCGTCATCTATTAAAGATTATACTAAAATAACTTATGTCGATGATTCTGATACTAGTGATACTTCCCCTGAAATGCCACCAAGGATGCCTCTTCTACCTAATGTCATTGAATTGACTTCAGGTCATTCATCTACTTCTGATAGTTATTATTGGGATCCCCGTGGTATAGATTCACTCCGCACTCCACGTAAATCTCTGGTTACCTTTCGCGATCCAGTAGGTAGTTCAACACCCTTTCGTGTTCGTAGTTCTACCGACACAGAATCGGATGATCTTAACGGAACCTATACAAAAGGTAGAGCTAGTAAACGTTGGGCTGGTTTGCCAGTTATATCCGAACTCCTTTCTTCATTTCAAGATATCGAAAAAGAGGAGCTGGTGGAACCTCCAACCTTCGATACTGAAAAATCAATAGCCGACACTATTCCTAATGAATTATACTATCCTGGGATATCTGATGTCTCAGATGACCTAAACCTATCAATTCATACTTCTAATGAAAATCTAACGTATTTTAGAGATAATTATTTACACTTTATTCCTGCAGATTGTGAGCTCACTACTATAGTCTCTAGATTATTAATAGATACTGATAAAATAGATCCCCAAGATTTAAAATTGAAAAAGCCTAAACTAAATCAAATATTAATAACCAATAATGGTAAATATAAAATATTCAGCGCAGTAATTAAGAAAAATCATTTTGATGAATTCTCTCTTCAAAATTTTAAAACTCTACTAAATTCTTTTAAAGACGTTATCAAACAGTATAATATCAAGACATTACGAATTTAAAAAACAGGTGATATGCTTGAAGAAATAAATCAATCATTGATTACCAGTTTGCTTAAAGAATATTTAGGAAATTGTGATTGTTCAGTAACAATTTGCCATGGTAATGTTACCATACCCGAAGATGATATCCGAACAGACATAATTGCAGAATATCATGAAAGTCTAACCGGTGGACATAAGGGCATTACTAAAACATATCGCCGAATTCGCGAACGATTTTATTGGCCTAATATGCGTGATGATATTACTGAATATATTCGAACCTGTAAAAGTTGCCAAGAACAAAAATTGGTCCGTATTAAAAATAAGGAACCAATGATCATTACTGATACTCCCGCAGAACCCTTTGATAAAATTTCAATCGATACGGTAGGACCGTTACCCTTAACTCCGTCCGGAAATCAACATATTTTAACCGTCCAAGATAATTTAACCAAATATTGTATAGCTGTACCTATTCCTAATATTAAGGCCGAAACTATCGCCGATGCTTTAGCTCGTAATGTAATAATACAATTCGGATCTCCTCGAGTAATACTGAGTGACCAGGGTAGATCGTTTGTCGGAAAAATATTTCATCATTTAGCTAAATTATTTAGGATCAAACAAGTTACTACTTCTGGTTATCATCCTCAAACAAATGGAGCCTTAGAACGTAGCCACATAGTACTTACCGAATTTATCAAACATTATGTAAATAAATACGAAGATTGGGATAAACTTGTACCCTTCGCAATGTTTTCATATAACACGTCCATGCATGAATCAACTAGTTTTACTCCTTTTGAATTAATTTATGGGAAAAGAGCTCGTATACCTAGTGCATTTCCCCCTCCTGATAAAACCCAAACCTATGGATCATATCTGCATGACTTAATAAATCGGATGGATGATATGCGAAATCTAGCAACCCATCAATTAAATAAATCTAAACACCGCTCAAAACGATATTATGACGAACATATAAAACCTGGTATCTTTAAAGTTGGAGATCAGGTTTATGCAATAAAAGAACCCCGTAAAGGTAAATTCGATTCTCATTATAAAGGTCCATATACTATAACAGAACTACTAGACAACAATACTGCCATAATCAAAGACAAAAACAATAAACGCTCACTCAAACATATTGATAAATTAAAAATTTGTAACACACGAAAATCTTATAGTGATACCTCAGACTAATATGTATGTTCTATGTTCACTAGGATTGGAAGTCATGAATTTGATTAATTCTTGCTCTTGGATTCTATGGGTAATACCAACAGTTATGGGATTTATAGCCTACGACTGCAGCACTCCATTAATAAATATAACCTCATTATCATTAGTAGACATCAAAGATTGTAAGCTACCTATAGTGAAACCAGTTGGAAATAGTCCTATTGAATCATACAGTCAGACTGAACCTACTTTCATTGAACCTGAAACGCATATATATGACATTCCTTCCAGTAGTGTAAGATCATTAACAACCTCACCAACCAATCCCGAGGATGAATCTAAATCTATCTACGTAGAAATGCGTGATATTCGACGAACCCTAACTTTACAACCCATACCTGAAGAAATTTAAATTCTAGCATCTTTCTTATTATTCTCCTAATCCTAAAATGTACCCTTTCAAACAAACTAGAGGTATAACTAAAGATTTTGTTGATCTCATTGTTCGAATAGTCGGTAACGATTTGAACCTACCCGAAATAGATTTACCTGAATCATCCTTCAACACTCATGGTAACAGGGGTTACCATGCAGCATATATTATTTCTGTAAATGAAGAAGTAAAAACAATAGTAAAAGACAAGATTGAGCAATATATGCCAGAATATAAAAGGGAACTACGTTGGAAAAAGCAATATTACCAGGATCCCCTTTTTCCTAATAGATTATTACCCAGATTATTTAATGAAGATACTCCTGTTCATATTAGAACACCCTATGATAATTATGTATTACACATACTTAAAGAATTTGTAGGGAGTGTTTACAGATGAAATCTTCCTTCAGCTGAGTTAGTAGCTTGGGATTTCTTTGTTGAACTTCCTAACTCTTTGGAATTATTTTATCAGCCATTTCTCTCGGGTCGAACAAAGCATAGTCCTCGTAATTATAGAGAAGAAATCTTATATTGGTTTTCTAGACGAATGCATTATATTCAAAATCCTCATGATGAACTAGTTCCTTCACCCCCTAGACTACCTTATTACAAATTACTTAATTTGGAAGTACTCTTTTTAAATAACCGCCGATTGAAGAAACCAAGAAATAGACGCCCGGTAAAGCATTTCCAAAATTGGCCATTCTGTGGACAAAAGAGAAATCCTAAAGCCTTCCACCAAGATTGTACAATAACACTACCCATTTATTTGCCCCAAGAAATTGAGGATAGTTGCAAAAGATACGGATTATCTTGTTGTAAACAGCTTCTACCAGCGGTAGAATTAGGTTATGCCTCCTTTTGTACTAAATGCATTGATTTAAATATTTATTCTTATGATTTTGGCATCCACTATCCTCTAATAGATGAAGAAGTACATATTAAATGTGATGATTGTAAAGAATTGCTTTTTGAACTTTCTGACCTTGGCTCGTGTTTATCATGCATGATCCTTCATAAGTATTATGAAGATGAAGATCTAATGACTGGTTATCGTACCTTGAATAAAGTAAAAACAGCTTTGAATATAATATCTTTATTTGTTCATCGTAAACTGAATACTAATGATAATGATAACGACAAGAATAATGATTATTATTTTGATTATGATTATTCTTCTTATGATGAGCTTTATCTTTAATCATCATTATTCTTTTCCTTCCTATAACCTAATATTTAAACACTCATCATTTCTTTTTTTTTTGGTAGTTACCAGGAGAGAGGAAAGGATTTGAACAATCTACATATTTATTATATTTATATGCATGCTTAGTCGTGTTTTGTATGTTTCCTTTGTACACGTATATCTGTGTTAGAAATTAAACAACATGCCAAGAAGGACCTTCACTGAGAAATTCATGGGGACCACTTGGGTTGTAGCTTGCTACCCCTACGCCCCTGATTTCAAATAAATCATTAATTGTGTGATTCTCCAATAGGGAGATTTATTTAATAAGAATATTTATCCAGCTATTAGCATGTGTAATCTAGTTATATGTTCGTACCATAATCTAGAAGAATTATAATCAACCAAAAATATATAATGAAATACGTATTATAATACTATCTCTCAATATAATTTTTCTAGATTAAGAATGCCTGTGTGGAACAACCAGTAGTATAGTATACCTAAATATAAAAATTATCAACTGACTTCAAACAATTGAGACTGACTTACTAAGACTGTAAAAAAAAAAAAAAAATTATTAATTTTCAAATGACATATGTACCTCTAACATAACGAACGTACCTAATTAATAAAAGACTGAATTCTTGAGAAAAGTCAAGAATCAATATGAATAACAATTTAAAAAAAAAAAAAAAAAAAAGAGAGAGAGAGAAGAATTAATAATAATGTATATTTGGTCACCTTAAAAATCATATTACTTATTCTCTGTTAATTATTCAATTATATTTTATACATATATACTATTTATTGATTCTTAACGTAATAAATTTGAAAATTCCAATGCTATGAAATAAGGAATCTTCAGATCTGGTCATGACCTATGCAAAGAAAGGGATTACTCGTTATGAATATATAAATTTTATAAAGAATTTTCTCGATGTTTTTACAATTGATCTATTTATATATTATATTGTATATCTTAAGCAATTATTATCCAAAGAAATTATATTGAACCATATTATCGAAGCAATGTACAATTTATACCAAATAAGTATCAGTACAAATAATCCATAACAGTAAAATAAGTAACAATGTTTCATAGTGAGTAAGAATTCCCTAATCAAAATCGATTCTTTTCTTAATAAGCTTCAAGTTTATAAATTAACAATATTACACACTACACTAAGCTACTTACATCACGTGTATGGCATTATAATTAAAGACCTCATCAGTAATTGGGACGACTTCAAGCACGGGCTAAACAACTTCAAATTTCTCCTTGCTGTCTCTACTTACGTCCTCCTTTTGGCAAACTGGAATTGCATGAAGCTGAGCCTATGTCACCTTCTTCAACAATTAATCAAAGTGCCCACTGATTATTTGTTAGTTCACTATCAATAAAATTGGTACCAAGAGCAATTGCCACTACAGACAATTCCAAAGCTCTGTAGAAGGCGACGCTGAAATGCCTTTTACCACAATCATGCTCAACAAGCACCGTGAACACCAATCATGGCCAAAAAGAATCTCTAATTTCTTAAAGGTTCGAAGAAATTGCCAACTATCTCTAACTACCTGAATTGATCAGCTACATCAAACCAAGGGGTGGACTTGCAGAGAATGCAGTTACTCAATGTTAATGGCAGGACACCTATACAACGTCTAGTCAATCGTCAAATATCCCTCCGAATTATAACTAATTATAAAAGCCATACATTACGCATTAAAATTGTAACACAAAACATTTACACTTTCTGGTAGTGGCACAAACGATCACCATTCACCTGTTTTAAGCTTAAATAAGTTAACCTTAAATAAGAGTCTTCGAGGACGAAGACGATTCTAGGCAGGGAGGTGTGACGAACGAAGTTTATGCCACTACCCTCTTCTTTTATGTGAGATAAATGACGGGGGCTGCTTTCCTTTTATTTATTGTATTACGATTTAACCACAAAATATAATTCAATCTCCACTTTGATAATTGGAACGATAACAGTTAATAGTAGTGTCAATAAGAGCAGGCTCCATCGTTTATCAAGTGAAACCAACAGATTCTTTAGTCACGTAATATAAGTGGTCATATATCACTTCTGACTTCTGTATCTTAACACGTAGTAACCGGTAACAATCAATACCCTTATGGAACCACAATGTCGCGGGAATCGTATAAAAACCCCTTGAAGATGTTCACCAGTGCTCAGACTGTCGAAGGCTCTCGCACTCGTCAGTTCTAAATTTCAAGTTAAATTCTACCAAGAATCTAACATAGAAATTTAGACGAGTACAACTACTTGCTGGCCAACCTAATCTTTTCTTTGAAAGTTGCTTACTCTCGTTAAAGAGGCTTAGGTGCTCTGAGAGCTGGTGCTTTTACAATTAAAATTATAATTTAGGGTTTCAATACCCAAACCAATATATTTATAAAGACTCAAATTAAGGAGCTCCTATGAAACGTTGTGCAAAGTTTAGTTTGTTAAGTGTATTAATAATTATAATCATATTTGTGCATTATCCAGAGTTATTGAAGATTATATTCAACAGCATTTATCAATTGTCCTTAAATTTGTATCATCTATTTAAACAATTTGTAAGTACAAATTGAATATATTTGAAGTGTGAAACCAATCATTTTCTTTCTTCTCATTCATAAGACCTGATTTCTAACTTACAGTAAGAAACGAGGTATTCACGAGTACCTATAATTCACCAAACCCACCTGCCTCCTGTTTTTCCTTCAGTTCATTAACTACCCTTGACCTTAGCCACGGGGTCGCAACTAGGGTTCCCCTATGATATAAGCCGCTCGATATCATCGGGATAGATAAAGAACAATTATTCAACCGGAAAAGACACGATCAATTAATTATTTCATAGCTTAGGAATTTGAGATAAAAACAGACTTGAAAGTGTAGAATCATCCGGTAATCAGAAATATAAACTCTTTATCTAAGTAAACCTTTAATAATTATCATTTTAACAAAACTCCGCTGTCTCGACCTATTCGATCGTGACAATAACAACTATTAGTTGTAAATAATTTTAAAGAATAAAATTGAAAATGTAGCAATAGAGATCGTAAAGGCAACTCTGTCTTTTTTAGCGAGTAATATTAATGTTGTGATTATAAAATTACATGAAGTAAAGCCTGATCGACATAGATAATAATAAATAGCTATATAAAATTTTAAAAAGGACAGATGTGAATTTAAAATGAAAGATCATCATGTCAACTCTGGAGATTTTTTCAGAGTAATACCCATAATTCAATTATAAGTTAAAGTTCATAAATATTAACGATAAATAATTTTAAAAAGGGTAAATATAAATTAAGTAATAGAGATCATAAAGCCAACTCTGCACTTTTTACAGAGTAATACTCATATTTTGATTATAAGTCGACATGAAGTAAGGTCTGATCGTCATAGATAATAATAATTGGCTGTAAATAATTTAAACAAAAGTTTAGATGTGAATTTAGAAGCTGAGATCATGAATGCCAGTTCTGTATTTTTAAGGATGTAACTAATTATACCTTAAGGGAGTATTCTACTGTAGAGGCATGAATTTCGCCCGGTTTTAGAAGCGCTGTACGAAGGAAACAAAAAATATTTTTGTAATCAATTTTTTTATCATTTGTTTATTGATATTTTATTATAACATAAAAAAATTTTTAAAAATAAAAAATTAAAATTGACAAAGATATGAGCAGTCAAAGTGGGGGGTCAAAAAAAAAGAGGGTGTCCTGGCGTGCATTATTCCAACCCTCCTGGTGATCTGAAACATAAAAAACAGACAGATTCTTAATTATTATAGATGCCGCTATCGTATAACCCTTAGATAAGTTAAAAAAAAATTTTTTTTTAAAATGGCGGCAGTTTAAAAAAAAAAATTTTTTTTTTCATATTTTTTTAACAATTCCGAATTTTTTAAAAATACTAAATGAGAAGTTATAGTTTTGGGCAGGGTTCACGAGATGAAGCGACATATAGAGAACATCCTCTTTAAATTTGAAGTAAATCAGTTTATTAGAACTCGAGATATCCTTACCGCCAGCTCGAAAAAAGTAGTTCCGAGAAAAACGCGTTCAAAGTTTTGAGACAAGTTATCGACAATTTTACTTGTAGAATAGTACAGAATACTGACATATTTTTAATCGGCGATTCCTGCTCTATATAAGAATCCTTCCTCTACTTCAAAATGCTCATTTTCCGATGTTCTCTTGTGAAGACGTGAAGTTCTACCCTCCTTTGACGCCTCTAAAGTCCAGAGTTCCGAGCGCTCGATACGCGCTTCGTCCCGTTTCGCTGTAAAAGCATTAGCTTCTGGGCCAATCGTGATTCCCATAACATCTAAGATTTTTAATATCCCTACAATAAAAATACATGACAGTTTGAAGTTAGTCAATAGTCGAAAAAATGGGACCTGATTCCTTATTGGTAGAATATAAACCCTCCTCAGTTACTATTGGTCAATCTCCTGGTACGTGAACATATCAATATATCGATATAAATCGAACAGGAAAATTAAATTTTTATTTAAAATAATTGATAATTGATAATTAATTTTAATTTTAATTAATAAATTTTAATAAATCCTATAAAAATAAAATTAATAAAATTAATTTGTCGATAATAATTGATCAAAAGTGGAACAACCTTATCAATGTGTTCATTCGTTATTTATTTTATTATAATAATAATAATAATATTTTAGAATTTGAATTAAATGAATAATGAATATAAAAATATTTATTAATAGAATTCATGACTAATAACAATAATATAAACAATACCAGCAACACATGATAATAATAATAATAATAGTAATTTAATATTTATTTTTCTAAAGACTTACGTCAGAAAATATCTATAAAATAATAGTAATAATAACAAAAGATGTTACTATTGTTGTAACTAAAATTAAAAAATACAATAAAATATAAAAGCGCGGTCTACTCGATACGTACACCTCGTGCTATTGAAGCCGGCCTCCGACAAAAAAGGCGGATTTTGAAAGTATGGGCTTTACTATAGAATTTTACCATCTATAGTACAATCAACATAACTCTCAAGGAACAGAGACAAATATCAAATTTTCTAAAGTAAAAAAAAAGATGATATAACATAACTCAATGATTGTAACTTAAATAATAATTACTTGAATAATGAAGTATAAACAATAAATAGTTGTCAAGATTATTATTATTTATTTCAACGAATGCATGTGAAATTTGAATCTACGCGCCTTTCGAAAATCAATGCTAATAACAATAGTCGTTTAACAGATTTTTTTTATTATCAATATAATTTTTAAATTAAAAAAATGAAAATAACCGTTTTTTTCTTATTTACGATAATGATAATGATATGAACAATATTTATATTGTAGTATTGATCCGTTTATTTTACAGTGTCTTGTCCTATTATTATATTTATTATAAAATGAATAAATAAAAATTCTGTTCGGCGTTATAATTTCTATCAGGATTCAGGGCTCCCAACCATAGTTTTCAGTACAGAAAGTTGGCTTTATTGATTAAATAGATGAACGATAGTAAGAAAGTTCTGGAATATATCATACGGTTTCGTTTTATTAAAAACATCATTATTATAACATCGAATAATTTTTTTAATTTAATTATTATTATTATTAAATAGAAAACTGAAGATATACAAATATGGAATCTTTACCATTTGTTTTTATTATAATATTTAATTTTTAATCAAGCATATATTATTTTAATTGCGTACTTGACATTTTGGTGTTTCCGGTTGCAAGACGACGCGTGAAACACGAAGGAGAAAACTCTTTTCGCTGTGACTTCGACAGGCGACGGTCGTGCTTTAGTTACACGCAAAAAATACCACATTTTGTGATTAGTTTTTACCTCGTGATTGGCTGGAACGCGTAATATTATTTATATTAAATAAATTTACATAATTGCTTATTAATAAAAAATAATTTCGTTAAACATAATTCTCAAAATGACCCAAACCAAAATTGATTTTACTCCTACGACAAACGAAGAAGTCGATTCGTTCACCCACGGGATACCATGGTGTAAGTAATTTTCAATTAATTATTTGTTTTATTATCAGTATATCATTCTGACGATTAAAATACTAATTTATAATTAATCAGCTAATTTATTTCCAATCAACCAAATTTTTTTTTACGTTACAGTCATTTCACAGGCTCGGTAGCATGGATCGACGACCTGAAATCGTTGAAAAGCAAAAAGAGGATCTTTCGTTATGACAAATGGAACCGGTCGCAGAATCCGAATCTTGGTTTGGGATCCGTTAATTTCTGAATATCAGAGCAAACTTCATGAAAAATCGGTATACATTTTTTATATTTAAATTAAAATTTCTTAAATTTATTTATCAATTCATGATATTTGATTTGGCAAAATTATTAAAATAAAATAGATAATTAATTAATAAAATTATCGTATTTTAAATTAAATTAAATCAAATAATTAATGATTTCTATTTCTCTTTAGGTGATAAAGTTCGAACGCTTGAAGTGTCTCGATGCTGATCCAAATTTCGCGCAAGCCACCGAAGACGTTGCTCCGATAGAATTAACGATTACCGAAAGTACAATTAAGGACTTTGACGAGAACGCGTCTCAAGGACCACGTGTCTATGAGCCGATCAGCATTCCAAGAGTTTATGACGAATTCGGTATTGTATGTAAGTTTCAAAAAATTTGTATTTATCGTAATTGTTGATATCTGTTCATTTTAAATCTTTGAATTTTATTTTCTACTGAAATTTATAAATTTTTTTTTTTTTTTTTCGAAGGCGTCCAAGGATTCATAAGAGACCTGTTCGAAGATATTACATTCAACAACAACGTATACGGTGCTGGATCAATCACTGACGGTGAATATCGAATAAAAGTCCAAGTGCGCTCATTCTCGGGAGTTCGTGATTTATTAAAAAAATATACACTTGGCGTACATGTTGAAGTGAAAGGACAAGTCAATAGAGATAAAACAAGTGAGTATCGTGAAAAAAAAAATTTTTTTTCCTACGACGGTTATTTTTATGAAATAGTTTATAATTGCTGGTATGTTTTTTAATTAAATCTGATTAAATAGCCTTTTAAAATTTTTTTTCAGGTGCATTTCCGTACGTGCAATGTAACTCGATGTCCGATGTAAAAATCGTCGATGACAAAGTGATGAGTACGGCTGATGTCAGAAAGGGATTCCGAACCCCGGTTAATCCGTCTCCCAAAAGGATTCGCATTGAACCACCCAAGACAAAGGAGATGGACGGTAAAACTACCGACCAAAATAACATGGATGCCCTTTAAAGCTGCGTAATATGACGTTTCAACGTTTTGCGATATCATACTTTATTTGCATCGATTAGGCAGTTTTTTGAAGGTTAATTATTGCGTTTTAAAGTATCTTCTTTTAATATTTTATCTATAGGCGAGTTTTTAAAATCGCTTTTTTACTATTAATAACATTTAAGTATTTTTTAATCGCAGATGAAGTACCTTAATTAAAATATCCATTATTATTCATATATTTTTCTAAAACATGACATACTTTTTGTTGCTGATTTTTGATATAATTGTTTTTTCAAGAGCATGATACATATACATAATATGGTAAGTTTTTGTTGCATTTAACTTGAACGTATAAATTTTTTATTATTTTTTCTACCTAATTATGGACAATCGAAAGTTTAAATTAAATAGACACTTTTACATTCTCAAGTTCAATTATAATAGTTAAGGTATTTCATCGGATTTATTACTCATTAAACAACATACTTAATTATTCTTAAATTAATATTCTTTTGAGTTTGATTTTCAATATTCACGATATTTAATTCTACTATATTTTTATTCACAGATTTTCGTTTATTTCCGTTTGATATATTACATAACAATTGAAGTTGCTAGCTGCTTATATCGACTTTTAAAGTTGATAATTCGCAATTTTATTACAATTCAAAATGAACATAGCTTTTAGTTTTCGCAATCATTACACTAAATATCTTTCAATTGTACTTTAAAATTACGATAATCATTTTATATTATTTTCTCGGGAAACCGAATGTGATTTAAATTTTATATCTAGATAATAATAATGTAGTAACTTGCCGTTGTTGGAATAACAAGTGCGAATGCTTAAGACTGTCTCCGTCATAATTCCATGTCTACATTATGTCAATTATTTATTGATAATAATTTTAAAGTATTATTAAAAACTATGGAATTATGATTGTAATCTTACATTTACCATAATATAATTATTTGATAGCTATCTAGATAAATCGTACATGTTATTAAATTTATAAGTTAGTTGATTATATCTAATCACAGTGATATTTAAATTAAGTTGTATACGATTGGAATAAATAAATAGATTAAGACTACAGTAAATAATATAAATATAAAAAATATATGCAACGTTATTCATAAGTATTAGTATTACCAATTGAATGTTGTAAAGACTAAAACAATCAAACATATGTGTTCGATGTTATGTTATAGAATGCCATTTTGGATGTTATTGTTATGTAAAGCTTATTATTTAACTTGAGACATTAATAAAATAATGTTGAATGTGTGCTAAATTATATTGTTTATTTTTGTAGTTGGTTTTTTAATATTTAGAATCCAATCAATGTTGAACTTCACTTTACCAATTTGTTATCCTTTCAGAAATCGTTCCATTATTTACATCAAAAATAGAAATTTGAATAACGCGCCAAGCAATAACTGTTGTATTCCTATGATTGCAGGGTTGGTTATTGACTGCAAGTAACATATTCTTTCAGATAATATTTGAAGCCGGTGACGCTAAAGTCACGGCTCTATACTTGGTTTCGAATGCTATAACAGCTGACATAAAAATCATCATAAACCGAGATTTATCAAACTAACAGAAGTTTGCACTTCTACTCAGTGTCGTCTTAGTGATATTTATGGATTTTATCCATAATTGGTGATTCATACGACGCGTTGTCATACATATGATTTATTAATAATATAATATTGAGCAAAATAAATATATGTATAACCTAAGATTTTTAACACGTGTGTCTGATGAAGTTCGTTATCGTCATCTATTTGTGAATTAATTTTTGTTGCAAATATAATACTGCAGTGCACAAACATTTATACTATAGTCTTGATTCGCTTAGAATTACGTTCAGTTATTTGAACAATATATTTAGAAAATAATAACTTTATTCGTGCTATGTAAGTATACGTTCATTTCTTTTGGAGTTAAAAAACATTTTTTATTCAACTTATTAATAATATACTTTTTTCACAAAGAATTGTGATACATTTTTTATGAAGACATAATGACATCAATAGTTATGTTACACAAATGTATAAATTCCGAAATCATGAATGTTTCATATTCTAATTCTGTTGATATTTTACTTTATTATCAATCGACAAATATTGTTCGATAATAAATAATTGGGTTAATCGACATTTTTTTTGTTATTTTATTAATTTATAACATTAAACCTAAATAATATTTTTTCTATTTGCACTTACAGTTTTATGAATTTTTTTACAAATGAAATTGAATAAAAAAATTTTTGTAATAATTTTTTCAATGAAATAAATTAAAAAAATTTTGATGTCGGTGAACTTTAATGTCATGAATATTATTTCAAATTACAAATTCTTATTTGATCGATGGGATCATGGAATAAATTCATTTGGCATATATATATATATATATATATATATATATATATATATACAAATATTATTTTTCTTTTGAAATAATAATAATAATCAATAGGTATATATAAAATTTTGATGCCATTCTTTCGATAATTGCTCTTTACTTTTTTATTTAGTTGTGTATGGATTTCCATAATGTAACGTCCTAATCATTTTGTCTTATTTCTTCCAGGTCCATCAAATTCCCTTTCGGTGATCAGAGAGGAGGAAGGACATAGAATACAAAAAAAGAACGGATATTTATAATAAGGATTAATAAAAAAAAAAAAAAAGATTACTAATTGAGAAATTAAGTAATAGAACTTAGACGTAAGAATCATAATAATTAGTAAAATCTGTAATAATCTAACTGTATCAACATTGCATAGGATATATGATTAGTAAAATAAATAATTTTTTTGAAAAATAGAAAATTGAGTTAATTTTATTATCTATAATATAGAATTATCTACAGAAACTAGAACGAGATACCTAAGAAACTATTATAACGTATTGCACAAATAAATGCAATACTAATCAAAAATACATGAGACATTATTCAGACATACCAATAAATAAATACATAATAAGTCTATAAGAACCTACCCAACAAACAAATTTACTGATATTTATAAAAAGATAACATATATTTATGGTTTTAAATATAAAGAACAAGAAAGACATCAGAAATAAAATAAGAAATATAAATTAGTGACAAGAAAATTTCTTCCGAGATCATAATTACTTTTTTTTTATTATCATTACTATTGATTATTATTATTATTATTATTATTATAATAATAATAATAATAATAATAATTATTATTATTATTATTATTATGTTATTAAATGCTCAGGGGGGTTGTCCCCGAAGTCCGACTCTCCGAGGGCCCAGCCTGAGCTCCATCCATTACTGCTGGACCACTCCGCACAACAAGGCGGTTAGCGGCCACAGCAGGCTAAAGTCATTTCCCTAAGTAGACGGAGGGAACCTAATATTACAGCCTTCTGCATCCTGACAGCCAAGAACTCAGATTTTAACGTGCAAGCTGGAACTTTGGCAAGTGAGGATACAAAAGACTGTTTCATCCCTCCAAGGACGCCAACGATTAGGACGACTAGTTTGACACGGTAACCTGGGTAAAGTTTGCCAATTTTAAATAGGAGATCCTGATATATTTTTCTTTTGTGCTCTTCTTTGGCTGAGATGTTGTGTTCAGCCGGGGCCGAGAACTCAATGACATAAATGTCACGAGTGGCTTTGTCGAAGAGCACAATATCAGGTTTGTTGTGATCGATCCGCCGGGTTGTTGCAAATGGCATGTTCCAGTAAATTTTGCAACTGTCATTCTCAACAACCTGGGGAATATCTCCTGGTAGATAAGGCAGCACTGGTGTCATATCAATACCGTAGTAATGACAAAGATAGTAGTACAGTACTCTCAGGGCAGCGTTGTGACGCTGGATATATGTACCTCTCGCCAGCACAGGACATGCCGACAAAAGGTGCATGAGCGTCTCCGGGTGTTGTTTACACATCCTACATGACGTGTCCAGAAGCTGCACCTGGAGCACCTTACTACGGTATTCTAGAGTGTTAATGACACCATCTTGGCAGGTAAATATGAACCCTTCAGTCTCGGACATCAGGCCAGCTGACTTTAAGAAGGAAAAGGTCAGCTGGGTGGACAAGCCATGATCACGCACGTGTTTGAAGTACACGCTGTGCATGGACTTGTCCATCAGTTCGCCTAGGAGTTGTTTTTCCTCGGCGTTCCTGATGACGCTCTTAAATTCTTCCTTTCGGAGTTCCATAAGAGCGTTTATCTCTCCAAGACCAAGGGTTCTTGCTGCATATATAGCTGCCTTATACAAGAACGACCCCTTATGCGCATTTTCATGTTTATGTACGATTTGCATAAGGAAGTCATCCTCGTCTGCAGTGAAATTGACAACCTCGAATGTTAAGCCCAGGACCAAACGATCATGCAGCCGCTCCAATCTCTGCAGACCTCTCCCACCGATGGACCGGGAGAGGTATAATCTTGCGACTGATGAATTGGGGTGCATGCTCCGATTCATATTCATAACCTTACGGGTTTTGATGTCGAGATCTCGTAAATCCTTTCGGGCCCATTTCAGGACACCGAAAGAGTATAGTAAGACTGGGGCAGCGAGCATGTTAGTGGCGGAGACTTTATTTTTGCCGGAAAGTTCGGAGGACCAAATTTTCCGGAGTCTTCTAACATACTCACTACGGAGAGTTGCTCGGACTTTAGAGACCGCATGCATGCGGTGCTCTTCCATTCCTAGGTATCTATACAACTCTCCGGCGCCTAATTGTCTTAAGATGCTCCCATCTACTAACTCGACATCATCACCCGTATCAGAGCACTTACCCCTCGCCAGATGTATGACCGCACACTTGTCCAACCCAAAAGACATTTCGACATCTCGTGAGTACTCTGCTACGATGTTCAGGGCTGCCTGTAGATGATCTTCATTAGCACTATATAGCTTTAGATCATCCATGTAAAGCAGATGGGTGATCGAGTATTTTCGATCACCAGGAGGCCCCACAGAGTACCCATGGGTTTTACGGAGAGCAACAGAAATAGGCAGCAGTGAGATGCAAAACAACAGAGGGCTCAAGGAATCGCCTTGGAAGACCCCTCGTTTGTACTCTACAACTCCGGTTACGTGCAATGCGTTTCCATTTCCTATATGGAAACGCGTTTTCCAGAGCTGCATTGTACGCCTAATGCATTCCACTGTTTCGGGATTGACCCCCAGGCACTTGAGGAGGTATAAAATCAACTCATGAGGAGTTGAGTCAAATGCCTTGCGATAGTCAATTCAGGCCATTGACAGGTTGCGTTGATAGTAGATCGCATCTTGTATGACACATCGATCAACTATCAGGTTCTCTTTGCAACCTGACAGGCCTCTTTTGTTGCCACGCTGTTCATATATCTGTTGCCATATAGGTCCTATCTCCTGCAAGATACGGTTATTCAAAATTTTTGTAAAAATTTTATAAACCGCATTCAGGCAGGTGATAGGCCTGTAATTCTTTGGGTCAGACAAGTCACCTTTTTTGGGCATCAGTACGGATCGCCCTTCTACGAGCCAGTCTGGAATCGGTTCGTCAGCTCTAATGTAGGATGTTAATATACGGGCCAAATGGAGGTGGGTAGAAGTAAACTTCTTCCACCAGAAGACATTAATGCCATCTGGTCCCGGGGCAGCCCAATTTCTGCTGCCATCTAGAGCTAAACGAACTTCATTTACACTGACTGCAGGGCTCTCTTCATCAGCATTCTGTCGACGGTGTTTCTGACAGAATGCTTTGAAGTCATGCAGAGCTGGAGTGTTGGCGTTTACGTTTGGTTGATCTCCGTACAACTCAGTCCAAAAGGCTTCCACCCGCTCAGGTGCTGGATAATTCTCGGTAACAACAGTCTTTGGTGTCAGAAAGCGTGAAGGGCTAGATCGAAACAACGAATTGTCGACCAGCCGTTTCAGCCTTTTCTCTAGTGACTTTTTGGCAGTCACTAGAGCTCGCAATTTATTAAGCGACTCTTCCTTGATGACAAGAAGGGTACTTTTATTCAATGTGTGATGACGCCACCGAAGTTCAGCAGCAATGCGACGTACTCGGGGCGTGTATGCTCGTTGAGTTGTTTCGAACTCAATCACACATTGAATGCGAGAGATATGTTTCCGGGATCTGTCAATTTTGTCGCCAAGTTGTGCGATGCGTTGTCTCAACTCGATCCGCCGGGTTGTTGCAAATGGCATGTTCCAGTAAATTTTGCAACTGTCATTCTCAACAACCTGGGGAATATCTCCTGGTAGATAAGGCAGCACTGGTGTCATATCAATACCGTAGTAATGACGAAGATAGTAGTACAGTACTCTCAGAGCAGCGTTGTGACGCTGGATATATGTACCTCTCGCCAGCACAGGACATGCCGACAAAAGGTGTATGAGCGTCTCCGGGTGTTGTTTACACATCCTACATGACGTGTCCAGAAGCTGCACCTGGAGCACCTTGCTACGGTATTCTAGAGTGTTAATGACACCATCTTGGCAGGCAAATATGAACCCTTCAGTCTCGGACATCAGGCCAGCTGACTTTAAGAAGGAAAAGGTCAGCTGGGTGGACAAGCCATGATCACGCACGTGTTTGAAGTACACGTTGTGCATGGACTTGTCCATCAGTTCGCCTAGGAGTTGTTTTTCCTCGGCGTTCCTGATGACGCTCTTAAATTCTTCCTTTCGGAGTTCCATAAGAGCGTTTATCTCTCCAAGACCAAGGGTTCTTGCTGCATATATAGCTGCCTTATACAAGAACGACCCCTTATGCGCATTTTCATGTTTATGTACGATTTGCATAAGGAATTCATCCTCGTCTGCAGTGAAATTGACAACCTCGAATGTTAAGCCCAGGACCAAACGATCATGCAGCCGCTCCAAACTCTGCAGACCTCTCCCACCGATGGACCGGGAGAGGTATAATCTGGCGACTGATGAATTGGGGTGCATGCTCCGATTCATATTGATAACCTTATTATTATTATTATTATTATTATTATTATTATTATTATTATTATTATTATTATTATACTACTACTACTACTACTACTACTACTACTACTACTACTACTACTACTACTATATAAAAATGCCGAAAAGAAAAATCATTCGTGATCCTGTTGAAGAAGAAGCATTTAATAGAACTAAACTCAATAAAAGAAAGCTACTCGATGGTTAAATAGACATAACTGTAAAAAACAAAATCCTACTCGCATGATGGATTTGGATAGCTGTGAAACCATTACACTCGATGCTTCAGATATCGAAAATAACCCCTCCACATCTTATGAAAATGTAGATATTCATTTGTATATTGCTGCCATCGATGACGGTGCCTATAATCGTGAATGAATTGTAAAAGAAAATGTCATCAACGAGCATTATCTAGGTCCTATGAATTCCATATGTCGTCATTGTGGTGCACATCATTTTTCTAAAGAACAAGTGGCTAACAAAAAAGATTCGTTCAATGATTGTTGCAGTCATGGTGAAGTGGCACTTGCCGATTTACCGCAAACTCCATCAGTATTGAAAAATCTCTTTGATGGATCCCACGAAAAATCCCATCATTTCTTCGATAGAATACGGTACTATAATAGTTCATTTTCGTTTGCGTCGTTTAAGGCAAACTTAGTGAAGTTTAGTAACAACTGTTCCGGTCCGTTTTGTTTCAAAATTCAAGGACAGGTATACTATCAAATTAATGAATCTCTATATCCTGAATCGGGTGACCGTCCTACAAATGGACAATTATTTATAATCGACGCTGCTGAAGCATCACAATATAGGTGTGATCAAAACAATAAATTAGATATCGACGTTGTTAGTAGCATCGAATCAATCATAAGAGAACATAACATATTCGTACATTCTTATGAAATGATGAAAGACGAAATAAATACAGAGAAATCCAGAAACAACGATTCAGAACCTGAATTACAATTATTATTTCAATTGAAGAAAGGTATGGATCGAGGCCGGTACAATTTTCAAAGAGTTAACGAAGTAGCAGCGATTTTTTCAACCACTGCTGATGGACAAATTCCAGAATCATATGTAACGATTAGAAATAGAACTACAAAACAATTAGCATATGTTAGCAATATGGACCCTAATGTAGAACCATGGATTTATCCATTTTTTTATCCTTATGGAACTCGAGGTTAGGATCGAAATCTTACCTGCGTGAACAAAATAAACAAGAGAGTGTCTCGAAATGCCAACATCAAATTTCGCATGGCTATACGCAATAATTTCAATGTTTTTTTATTTGGTAGGAGATTTTTTCAACAATGGGTAGTAGATAGCTACGTAAAAATAGAAAAAGACAGAATTAATTGGAACCGAGATCATCAAAAAGAATTAAGAGCTGAATCATATCAAGGATTAATTGATCATTTACATTCGAACGCTGCTAACACAAATGGCAAAGTAGGTAAAATAATAATATTGCCGTCTACTTTTATTGGGTCTCCAAGAAATATGGTTCAACATTATCAAAATGCCATGAACATCGTTCGGGTTCATGGAACACCTGATTTGTTTGTAACCATGACATGCAATCCTCAGTGGCGAGAAATAACTGAAAATTTGTTTCCGGGACAAACAGCTGCGGATTGACCGAATCTCGTAGCTAGGGTATTTTATTTAAAGGTTAAACACTTGATGGATATAATAGTTAAGCAAAATCATTTTGGCAAAGTATTAGCTTACGTGTATGTAATAGAATACCAAAAGCGTGGTTTACCACATGTACATTTGTTAATAACATTGGATCGTAATTCTAAAATTAACACCCCTGAACGAGTAAATAGGTATGTTTCAGCTGAAATACCAAATCCAGAAGAGAATCCAAGATTACACACAATTGTAATGAAAAACATGATACATGGACCTTGCGGTGATTGGTGTTTGGTAGATAATAGATGTTCAAAAAAGTATCCGAAACCCTATCTTGAAAAAACAAAAATGGATGAAAATGGTTATCCTTCTTATCAAAGGAAAAATACAGGTAAATTGTATTCTAAATCAAATAATTATTCAGTAGATAATCGACACGTAGTGCCTTACAACAAAGAACTGTTAGAGATGTTGGATTGTCATATAAATGTAGAAATAGTTGCCAGTATTCAAGCCATGAAATATTTGTTCAAATACTTATATAAAGGTCATGATGCAGCTGCTATTAACATACAGAATGAAAATCCAAATGGGATAATCGAACACGACAAAATTCAAGATTATATTGAAGGACGATATGTTGGCCCTGTTGAAGCATGCTGGAGAATTTTAAATAAAGAATTGCAAAATAAAAGTCATACCGTTATCAGATTACCTGTACATCTACCAAACCGACACACAATTACTTTAGACCCTGAGAATGCAAACGACATCCAAAATGCATTGGAAAAACAAACTATGCTCATGGATTATTTCGCTTTAAATGCGAGAGATCCAGAAGCAAGGGCTTATTCATACGCGCAAATCCCCGAACATTATGTATTTAAGAAAAAAGATGCCAAAACAAAAAAATTTAGTTGGGAACCACGATAATCACAATTTAAAGCCATTGGAAGGATGTATTCAATAAGTCCTGCACAAGTGGAGTTGTTTCATTTACGTTTGTTGTTGATTAACGTCAGAGGAGCAGCAAGTTTCGATGACCTTAGAACCGTTAATGGAATAGTATGTGATACATATACTTCTACATGTTTGGCCTTAGGACTTATAGAAGATGATAATGAATGGGACCGAACATTAACTGAAGCTGAATTGTGGATGATGCCAGTACAACTACGTAAATTATTCATTCGAATTTTGCTACATTGTCATCCGGTGTGCCCTGAAAAATTGTGGGAAAAATTCAAACATTCAATGTCAGAGGACTTTCTTGTTCAATATGAACCGGTTTTGGCATATCGGAAAACTTATGCTTTGCTTGACGATATGTATATTTCTGAAGGATCGGGTATCAGTAAATTTCCAACGATGCAACAACAAGTAGAGTATATTAACAGGGAAGCTGATAATATGTCTTTAGAGGAACATCTAAAGATCGGTGAAGAACAATATCTCGAATTAAACGAAAAACAAAAAGAAATTGTAGACATGAACATCACAATTACGTCCCCTACTGAAATGAATGACGATGCTAGTAACTGTTTTTACATCAATGGACCCGGAGGTTCGGGTAAAACATTTATTTACACGACGTTGTATCATGTCCTCAGAAGCAGACAACAAAATGTATGTACAATGGCCTTTACGGGGATTGCAGCAACTCTTCTTCCACACGGACGAACTGTTCACAAAGTCTTCGGTATGCCTGTCCCATTGTATGAAGACTCAACATCCAACATAAAAAATCGAACGAAAGAGTATAATTATTTAAAAAATATCGACTTAATCATTTGGGATGAGGCTCCAATGGCACCAAGATATGCATTGGAACTGGTAGACCGTACGCTACGTGACATATGCAATAATACCGACCATTCGGAGGTAAAATTGTTGTACTCGGCGGTGATTTTCGACAATTGTTAGTGATTAAAATACATGCTACCCGTAATGAAATAGTCAATTTATCAATAAAATTCAGCCAAGTATGGAAGTGTTTTAAGATTTTTTCTTTCTCTTAAAATATGCGGGCATTACCGGAAGAAACTGAATTTGCTAAATTCTTGTTGTCGATTGGAGATGGAGATATTAATGATAAAGACGATTACGTGACTGTTTCTGGAAATTGTATCGCGCCAAAAGGATCTAATATTGTTATCGATATTTATTATGATGCTATAAATGACGGTCGATACGATGATTTCACCAAATTGGCTATTCTTTCTCCTCGTAATGTAGACGTAGATGAAATAAACAGTAAAGTTGTAGATATGTTGGACGAACAATCAGAAAAGATTTACAATAGTATTGATAGTACGGAAAATTGTGATAACGGCACTAACAATTAAGCTATTCTGGTAGAATATTTGAACACAATCAATCCTCCTAATTTTCCTCCGCATGAATTAAGATTAAGATTGTATAGCGTTGTTATGCTTGTTAGGAACTTAAGTATAAACGAAGGCTTATGTAATGGTACAAGATTAATGGTTTTAGAGCTTGGGTCGAATTTATTAAAATGTAAAATTTTAACTGGAGATAAAGCAGGAGATACAGTTTTCATTAACAGGATAACTTTATATCATGATCACGTAAATGCATTTACATTCAAACGGAGGCAATATCCCTTAAAGTTGGCATTTGCAATGACCATAAATAAAGCTCAAGGGCAAACATTCGACAAAATTGGAGTAGATCTTTAAAAAGACGTGTTTAATCATGGACAACTATACGTTGCAATGTCACGAGTAAAATCATGGAGTTCATTGAAATTGTACTTAAGCGATGAAAGGTCGAACGAATTGATAAAGAATTATGTATTTAAAGAACTTTATCTATAATTAGAGAAATAACAAACCTATCATTTCGCGGAACATTTCAATGCCACAAAGGTTAAGTCGAATAATAATATTACGAAACTGTGATTTTTGTATATTTGTCGATTTAACATCATTTTTTCCTACACTTCCAGTATTTTCATAATACTAATTAATTAACTACTATACAAAATGCAATTAGTTAATTAATTAACTAATTGTTGGTGATTACATATATATATATATATATATATATATATATATATATATATATATATATATATATATATATATATATATATATATATATATATATATATTTATATATATATATATATAAGATTACGTTTTCCTCTACTACTTATAATAATTAGTAATCTCTCAATCCTTTCCTACCAATATCCTGTTACGTGAATGTGGAACGCTTCACGTAATAATTACCGTAACTCCTATTCTTTCCCGCTTCACAGCATTATTTATATTTGTAAAAATGCTTGCCGTAAGATGGACGGTGTGGCTTAATGTATATAGAATAATCGAAAAGAAATTTAGTATAGACCGGATAGCTCAAATGGTAGAGTAGCCGACATGTCTTCGGAAGGTTCTGGGTTCAAATCCCAGTCCGAGCTATCTAATAATTTTTTCTTGCATATTCTATAAACTCACATTAAGATGATCCTTTCCACATTCCTTTCTCAATCCTTTCCTACCAATATCCTGTTACGTGAATGTGGAACGCTTCACGTAATAATTACCGTAACTCCTATTATTTATATTTATAAATAAATAATAATTAAATAATATTAATCGGTTTCGTCATATAATAAGTAATCGTCAATTTTCAAATTGAAGCTAATTCGTTTTAATTATCAAATAAAATATATAACTAAAGCATTATATATTGAACGGACATGATTGAAACTATAAAATTATGTTTTCTCTACTAAAATAACAATCCCAGAAAATTGTTGATTTATCTTTCAATTTTCAACGATATTGGTCTTCATTTGTAACTTAAAGTTGCAGATTGCATCATATTCTAAATTCGTTTTAGATCATATTCAAACAAATTTTCTAAACACGAATGTAACTTGAAAAAAAAAAAACCGTTGAAGAATGAAATTTAAGAAATATTTCGGTAAATTTTCTAAGTTGATTTTATGCATTCCACATAAAATATTTAACAATTTTCAAGTTTACATTTTCGAATTATCTAATGAATATTTAGTTAACAATTTTATATACAAAATAGATTTTAAGAGCGAGTTTTTCAGTTTGGACATTTTCGTATTTGTCCAACGTACTTCATTATAAATTCAGTCAATGTGGCTACAAAATTTCTTCAATACATAAAAAACATACGAGCAGTATTCATATAAGAATAATAATCTCTTCTTTCATAACTTACGCGGATTTGTCGTTCGTGAATAAATCTAACAATAAAACGACGTCATTTGACGATATTGTATTTATTTGTTTTTTTATTAATCTTTTTTACTAGGGTATTAACATAAACGATATTCAACTGTTCAATTAAACGTTTCCCAAGAAAGTCATGAACGTTATCCGCATTTAAGCCATGTTAAGCCCGCGAACCGTGAACCGCGAGCCCGGAATTGCATTCCTCAACGAATTTAATCACTTCATAGTTTACGTCCACGATTTCATAAAATGAACATTTTATTAACGATCTTTAACATCCAAATGAATTTTCTACACACGTTTTATGGGTTATACATACCCATATCAGTTTACCATTCCTCAACATGAAATTATTCGATGCAATGACATAATTTCTTCATTGCATGAAGAACATAAGAATATCAACCGTATCAAAATAATCTCTTCTTTCGTGACTTATAATGATTTTTCGTTTGCGAATAAATCTAATAATCAAACAACATCATTTAACGATAGTTGTATTTATTTATTAAATATATTTCGTCTTTTAAGATGATCATTACACAAACAATATTTCATTATTCGATTAAACGATCCCCGAGAAAGTCATGTACGTTATTCCTATTTGAGCCATGTTAAACCCGCGAATCGTATATAATTTTTTCTATGTGTTGGAATATCTGTCATATTGCTTCGCAGCGACTCACGTTAAATGTTATAAGTATCCCATTGCATTCCATGAAAAAATTTAATAACGTCAAAGTTTACATCCACTGTTTCGTACAATGGATTTCTCATTAACAATTTTCATGTATGAATGAATTCTAGATGCACGTTTTATTTTTAAACATATTCGTATTAGTATGAAGCGCTCCATCATGAAATTATTTACTTCAACGACATAATTTCTTCATTACACAGCAAAATTACAAACATTATCTGTATAAAAGTAATAATTTCTCCTATCATAACCCATAACAATTTTTTGATCGCTGATAGATCTAATAATCAGATAACGTTGTTTACCAATAGTTATTTTATTCATCGAAATCTTTTCATCCGTCAGAATAACGACCCAAACAATATGCGATTGTTCGATTAAACGGTCCCCAAGAAGGACATGTAGGATATCCTTATTTAAACCATGTTAAACCCGCTAACCGAATGTAGTTTTCTCTATATGTTGGATTATTTGTCGTATTCTTTACAGTGACTCGCGTTGATATGATGAGTTGTCTGTTGCATTTCACGAAAAATTCAATATCGTCATAGTTTACATCCACAATTTCATGCAACAAATTTCTTATAAACAATTTTCATGTATGAATGAATTCTCGATGCGCGTTTTATGTTGAAACATATTCGTGTTGGTATAACGTTCTTCAACATGAAATTATTTGATGCAACAACACAATTTCTTTTTTACATACAAAACAAAGAAACGTCAACTATATAAAAATACCAATCTCAGGTTTCATGACCTATTAGAATTTTTCGATCGCTAATGAATCTAATGTTCAGATAACGTCATTTAACAATAATTATTTTATTCATCGAATGGTTTTCATCCTTCAAAATAAGAACACAAACAACATTCGATCGTTCTATTAAACGGTTCTAAAGAAGTACATGTACGTTATCCGCATTTAAACCATGCTAAGCCCGCGAACTGTATATAGTTTTTACTATGTACCGAATTATCCGTCATATTCTTCGCAGCGACTCACATTAACTATGATGAGTTATCTGTTACATTCCGCGAAAAAATTTAATAACGTCGAAATTTACAATCACGGTTTTATATGATGGATGTATTGTTGACGATTTTCAACATCTATGAATGAATTCTGTATGCACCTTTTATGTTTAATTACTCATATTCGTATCTGTTTGACGTGTTTCAACATGAAATTATCCAATGCAATGACATTCTTTTTTCGATACATAGAAAACAAAGCAATAACAATCACATGAAAATAATGATGTCTTCTTTCATGACCAATAAGGATTTTTTGTTCGAGATTAAATCAAACAACCAAATAACGTCATATGGCCATAACTGTATTCGCATTTATCGGACGTTTTTCGTTTTCAAGAAAAGACATAAACGATATTCGGTGATTCAATTAAACGGTCTCCAAGAAGTTTATATACATTATCCGCATTTAAACCATGTTGAGCATGCAAACTGTGCATAGTTTTTCGTTCGTGTTAATTTATCTATCATATTCTTTCGCAGCGACTCACAAAAATGATACATCGCCCATTGCATTCCAAGGAATAAATAATAATATCAAAGATTACGTCCGCGGTTTCGTAAGATGGTTATTTATTTGATGGTCATCGATATATGAATAAATTTTAAGAGTACGTTTTATGTCTAAGTATATTTTTGTATGTTTAAAGAGTTTCATGACATGATTAGTCGATTTGGTGACAAATCCTTTGCTGTAAAGAAATATCCGGACATCAACTGCATGAAGACGATCGTAATTTTTTCTTCATAAACTAATGAACTTTCGGTTCTCGGATAAGTTCAATGTAAATAAATTATTCAATCAATAACACCGGCACACAAAAAAAAAAAAGTTGTCTGTACTTGGGACGCGCCACATATATTCCCATGTAATTTGACCCGCTGAACCCGAATTTGAGGTCCGTTTGGCCCCTACACCCTAGGATTTTGAGAAAACTGTAAAAAAACCGAAAAAACTTGAGGAAAAATTGGGGGTTTTGGTGATT
>NC_058165.1:12302855-12327525 GCF_020080835.1 Cotesia glomerata
TTTACAAGGCTTGTGCAAGACTGCTCTTAAGTTCAATAGTTGTTAGCGTCGTGTTCTATCTAGGGAGCTGGCGGCGAATGAGTATTACAGGTAGAAAGTACTGAATGTTGTGCAAGTCTACTACAAAAATTTGACTCGTTCTTCTGCACAACAAGTTACATATCTGTGTCTATTCCTTTTCAAACCATGTGCAAACATTTGCTGCATGCAAAGATTCTTCAGTATAACTATGGAGAAAAAGTCATGTACAATTCTTGAGTCCATTTCTAGATGGAGACGCTGAGTAACTTATTCGTTTTGCACAAACTCCCCTGATTAGCCACGCTTTAGGATTTAAAAGTAGTTGGTTTCAGCGAGTTACAGTTAACTTTCCGGACATCAAGATTTGCCGTAAGTATTACAGTACAACAGTTGTAAAAACAAATTGACTAAAATTTACAGCCCCAATTTGAATACAAGTTAACACCGAACTTTGGTTAAGTATTGTACTACAACTTGAATAAAATAACTTGTACTGCAAGTCTTGACGTCAAGTGCAGTGTAAACTTGTAGACAACTCAAATAAAAACTTATTTGGTTTGCAACTTTTTCATCAAATTGGCTACAAAATTTTTGGCAGTAGGAATTGAATAAAAGTTTGAGGATTAAGGTGGCTGTGTCAGGGTCTCGCTCCAAGAATTTTATTTGATTTTCATGTTTCTTGGGAAGAAATCTTTTACTGACAGGCATGTTTAAGGTAGTACAGAGTTATGAAAACAATATTTTGAAATCCTCGAAACTTTGAACTATATAAGTCATTTAAATACATAATACATATGCTGTTAAAATTTGAAAACGATTTACCGTACCTAACTTGAGATAATTGCAATTGAAAATGACATTTGGTACATGTAACATAGGAGAAGCGTAGGAAACTGACAGTATTTTTTAATTTTTTCCATCAGAAGGAATTTCACTACTTTATCGAAAAACTAGTAGATTGAAGAATATGATACGCTTCGAACAATTTTAAAAAAATAAAAATTATCTACCGATGTAATTTTTCGAGGATTAATTAAAATAAATTTCACTTTTAGAGAATCATTTTTTAGGAGGAGGAGTACGAAAAACAGCCGCTGGTGCACTGGGGAAACCGTAGTGTTATTGTTGTATATGTATAGAAGAATATAGTAGTCGACAGTACAGTAACGTTATAAAAGCACCAACTACAACCTTACTTCTATCGATACGTATAAGATGGATGGTGAGCCAAGAATTTTTATCTGGACTGTCAACCGGAGGTACTAACAGCAACTTAACAGCTTCTTCTGCAACATCTCAATGGCGTTCTTTTGCCTGTTGTAGGCGTCATGGTTCTGTTGAAGAATCTTCATTATTTTCTCTACGATCAGAGGACAGCTTTTGAATAGCTGAATTAATAGAAAAAATTATAAATAAATATAAAATAAATTGCAAAAAAATTATGAAAAGTGAAATCTACCTATCCATATCGGGTGTCGCCAGAATGGCTTTTTAATGTTATGAGCCGACGATTAATTAATTTTTATTTTTTAATTCTCCAAACTACCAAAGAAATTATCAAAAGTGTGTTTTTTCAACTATTTTTTTCGATCTCATCGTAAAATCTTGTTTGGAAGTACCAAAAAAAAATCCCTTAAGTTTGGGCCCTTAATATTAATATTAAGTCCTCGACCCAGGCGTGTAAAGATTTCCATTAAAAAACATGGAAACTCTGATTTTTTATCTGTAAATTTCTGTATTTCAGTGGCATTTCTAGCATCGCTTCAACCATGGACTGGTTTTCTTTAGAATTAAATGCGCTACAAAAGTGTCCATTGCGGTCAAGCCGTAACTGAAACCGGCGAGGTAGTACAGGCCTCTAAACGATTTTTCCATGAAATTCGCGTTTCCTTGCATTTATCTCCCGAATGACAAGAGCTATACAAAAAATGTGAATAAAAAATTTGTAAAAAATTCAATTTCCTACAAAAAAAGTCTTCAGCACCAAGTCGCTAAAATCACTAGTTTTTAAGATATTTAATGATATTTTTAAAAGATATTTCTTATAATTTGACGCAATTTTCGATAAAAATTTGAAATGACAAAAAATTTATTATTAGATATGTCTGAAAATATTGATTTTAGCGATTTTGTGCCAAGACTTTTTTGTAGGAAATTAAATTTTCTACAAGTTTGTCATTGACATTTTTTGTATAGCTCTTGTCATTCGAAGATTTGCAGACGCGAGTTTCATGGAAAAATCAGTTTAGAGGCCTGTACCACCTCGCCGGTTTCAATACGCTTGACCGCTAAGCGCATTTAATTCTAAAGAAAACCAGTCCATGGATGAAACGATGCTAGAAAATGGCACTGAAATACAGAAATTTACAGATAAAAAATCAGAGTTTCCATGTTTTGTTAATGGGAAATCTTTACACGCCTGGGTCGAGGACTTAATATTATGGGCCTAAACTCAGGGAATTTTTTGGGTACTGCAAACTAAATTTCACGATGAGACCGGAAAAAAAAATAGTTGAAATATATATATATATATATATATATATATATATATATATATATATATATATATATATATATAGATATATATATATACATACATACATACATACTTAAATACATTTGTAAACTTGTGAGCCAATGCGATTTTTCTACATTACTCGATGTAATGACAAAATTTTTTCTAAATTACGACATGAAACCGGCTACAACAGATAGATTTCTAAAGAAATCGACCTAAAAAAACGTTATTTCTAGAGTTATTGCATCAAAAAATTTCTTTCTTACCCGTTACATCTGGATTGCCTAGATTGAAATTTGAAAGAGTTTCCGTCAGCTCAATCTCTTCTTTAGACATATTAATGTTTTATAGTTTATGCTGAAAAAAATTAGTTTGCACTGTTAAATTTTAAATTTTAAATTACATTAATAACCCAAGCGTCACAAAAAAAAATGTTGACTTTTTGGTAGATTTTACTCAACAAGAAGTTAAAAAATTAATATTCGTCAAATTAAATTCAACAAAACATTAACAAAAAAAATTTATGCCACTTGGATAGTATTTATCTTCATTGCTTTAAATTATTTAATATATCGTACATAATCTTTAGTAAAAAAATGAATATTTGTCTTACTTCTTTTGACAACTAATGTATTAATTTTGATATTCATTTATTTTTTTTTAAATATAGTAATCACAGTGCCAACAAGAACTCAATACTTCTTTTCATATGTTTGCAAGCTTGTTTTGCTGCATTACTATTGGAAGTTAAAAGTCTATCGCCAATGAACACATTATCCTCAAGCATTTTATAATTGGCCATATATTTTTATATATTTGTTTGTACTCACAGCGCCTTAAGTCTAAAGAGGCTAAGATGTTACTGCTGCTACTATTTAAGTAATAATCTGCTAGATGGCAGGTGTGGTATCTTCTTATTTGTTACCAAGGGAAATACCCATAGAACAAAAAGTACTGATCATGCCTGCTATCATGCAGATAAATATTTTATAATTATAAATAATTATTTATTTTATATAATAATCTATAAAATATTTATTTCATATTTTACTTCAAGGTTTTATATTGCTACTCATGATACCAACTCCACTAACTTGAATATTTGTCATTTTTATTTATTACAAAAACTTATGAAAATTAATTTTATTATCGCAGTTACTTTGTACATGTCTTTTAAATAAATATAAATAAAATGTAATCATATTAAATGACTTTTCAACGGGCTATTATTATTTATTTTTTTATTATTTTCATTTTTTTTTGCTTGTCATAGTACTGAATTTTTGATTTACGTTGTATTAAAATTTCAATTTGCATCTCATTTATTTTTTTATGTCATTTGACATATTGACAAATTGAGCTTTTTTTTAAGTGATAAAAATTAATAAATTACTGTGATTAATTTATATTTACATAAATAATAATGCCTTTATTAAAAAAAAATAAGTCTTTTGGTAAAAACCATGAGCCGTATCAAAAAAGAAGTTTAAAGAACCGTATGAAGAAGTATGTATTTGTTCGGTGAACAAAGCCCAGTAGCGATTAACTCGCTCCTGGGGGACTCCCAAATTCAAGAGACGCACCTGTCCACCGCTAGTTCCCGCAAAAATCGAACCGCCAATAGAAAATCAGCCTCTCGATCACGCCATGAATCGACCGCTTTATTGGCTGATCGCTCCCGCTAGACATGCGCAATAGCCTTCTTCCCCAACTCAACGAGAAAGAAGACGGACTATTGTTATTATCTTTCGCTTCTACGCTTTCGCTGCATCAAGTCGCATTACTTTTTCTTTACTTTCGCTTTTCGTTAATAAACCGCATTTCGCTTATTTTATAATTTAAACTGCTTAAATTAACCGCTCATAATTCGCTTTAATTTGTTATAGGTAAATTGTGTTAACAGTGCATTTATTTCACCGCTTTTTCAGTGCCAGCAAAGTGTTCAACCACGTGTCAACCGGCTTCGCTTTTGCAAACCACGCTGTAATTTACAAATCCGCTTTTATCTTATCAATCCGCTATTAAATATATTAAATATTGAGTGTATTTAATGTAAATAAATTCCTAGTGTTATTTTTGATAATAATTTACGCGTTTTAATTGAGATATCCAGACCTAAACCTGATCCCCGATTTTCCGCTATTTCAGTAATTATTCAGTATTATTAAATTATTGTATTATTACTATTACTACGCTATTTCTATTTTTTGATAACTATCAAAAATCAAAATACGGTAAAAAAAATTGAATAGTTAGAAAAAAAATATTTCATCTTTGATATTTGTTGTTTTATCTAGAATGAATTTTAATTGGAAAAACTTATTAACTTTCTATAAAGTTCATATAAAAGCCCATCAAGAAGCTTTAATTAGCACATATTACTATAATCATAGGCTTATAATTACTAAATCTATATGGGTCATACCATGTTAAATCGACTAATAGTTGGAATCGACCGCTTTCGATTTGGTTAAATTTTGGTCAGAAGTTTTCTTTTATCATATCACGAAGATCTGCCAAAAAAAAAAAATTTTTTTTCAATAGATATGCAAAATCAAAATTTCGCGATTTTCCCAGTTTTTCAATTTTGTTTTTGGAATATCTCGAACGCTATTATAGACACAAGAATGAGCTTTCGTTGTACTGATCTTAAAAGATCCTGAAATTTTTGAAAAGGGGTTTTTTTTTTCAAAATGATTTCTTGAATTTCAAAAAATAATTTTTTTTTGTTTTTTGCTACTTCTAAATGAGAAAAAGTTATACAGATATATAATATTGTAATTTTGAGCATTTTAAAATTAAATGCACAACGTGAAAATATTAAATAATAAATTAATTACAACTTTTTTTTATTTTTGGTCAAGTTTGGTCAAGCCCTTTCGAATGGCCTCAACCGCGATGAAATCGGTCGAGCCGTTTAAGAGTTATGAGAGATTTACGTACGGCCACACACACACACACACACACACACACACACACACATAGTGGCTAACCTAGTACGATTGATGCCCAACATCGGTGGCCCGAAGCAGACAAGGAGGTTATTGCTATCATCAGTAGTTACATCGGTCCTCACGTATGGTATATCCATTTGGTCCGACGCACTTGAGACCCAAGAATCATGGAGGAAAGCATGTCCGGTTTACCGACTGAGCGCGCTAAGAGTAGCCAGCGCCTTCCGAACAATATCAGAGGAAGCAGTGTGCGTCATTTCTGGAACTCTGCCGCTTAGAGTCTTAGCTAAAGAAAGACGGGCCCTTTACCATCGAAAGAGGTCAACTACACTGAGCGCTGAAGAACTAAGAACAGAAGAACGGCAGCACAGCATCTCGCGATGGCAACTTGAGTGGGACGCCGCAGCAAAAGGAAGATGGACACACCGCCTCATACCAAAGATCGACGTTTGGCTGAGCCGAAACCATGGTGAAGTCAACTATTACCTAACGCAGATGTTGTCAGGACATGGGTGCTTTCGAGAGTATCTGCACCGCTTTAAGCACGACGATTCTCCGGAGTGCCCGTCTTGTCCAGGGGTTATTGAGGACGCAAGGCACGTTTTCTTTGTGTGTCCACGTTTCGATCCTCAGCGTGAGGAGTTAGAGAGGATCCTGAACTGGAGAATCCAACCAGAGACAATAGTAGATGCAATGTTGTCGAATCAAACTGCTTGGAACGCTACAAGCACTTTTGCCACAGAAGTGCTTACAGAGCTGCGTTCCATTGAAAGAAAAAGAGCAAATGACAGAAACTAGAAGGAAGGAAAAATAACACCTTAGCCACCAGAAGGAATAGCGGTAGCTGGATCCTCCCCTCACGAAGTAATGCCTGACGGCGGTTTCCATGAGGGATTAGAGGAAAGAAGGAAAAGGGGTTTAGGGTTTAGTGGGTAGGGGCGTTAGTGTCGAGTTTTAGTATGACGCTGCGTCGAGTCGCCACATATCCAGGCCAAACAGCTATGCCTAGAATCCGTAAAAAGGATTCCCCCCCCTAAAAAAAAAACACACACACACACACACACACACACACACACACACACATACACACACAGATATTCGGACATCATAGCGGAAACATTGGGGGAAGCTTTCTAGGATCCCAAAACGTCAACATCCGTTGAAAAGTAGATTTTCGAAAAACGGGGTGAAACTAATAACTACTCAACTTTTGAAAATTTTCAATTTTCTTAGCGGGAAGTTAAAAATGAAATTAATTTATTATTTAATATTTCGACGTCGTGCATTCAATTTTTATATGCTCAAAATTACAATGTTACGTATCTGCATGACTTTAATTTAACTTATTTAGAAGTTGCAAAAAAGAAAAAAAAATTTTTTTGAAATTCAAAAATTCATGCTTTTAACCCTAGACTGGTTACCCTATGAGCATGACGCCGCGCTCAATTATATTTTTTTTATCACGTCTTCAATATTTACTAAAATAATTCAAAATTATAAATTTTTCAAACATCTTCGAAAACGTAAAGCAGCATTATCCGGTCGCGATTGCCGGTGACTTCAACTCCAGGGCAGTAGACTGGGGCAGCAAGCAGACAAATGCGCGAGGAAAAGCACTCCTAGAAGCTTTCTCTACACTAGATGTAGTCCAGCTCAACAGTGGTGATACGCCAACCTATACTAAAAGAGAAGCAAGCTCTATCGTAGATCTCACTTTCGTCAGCAGCAGCCTCATCAGTAAGAAATACGACTGGAAGGTGATGGATATCTACACAGCCTGTGATCACAAGGCAATTTTCTGGGAAATATCACATGACCGGAATACAAGAAGACCAATCAAGTCATTCAATATCATTGGATGGAAAGTGAAGCCTTTTGACACAAGCACATTGGTAATAGCCCTTAATAGTGAACCGATTGCTACTGGATCCGCAGAAGAAATGACCAAGGACCTGATGAAAAGAGTTGTCCAGGCCTGTGACGCCAGTATGGTCCGGAAACACAGCATAAGCCAACGCCCGGCAGTGCACTGGTAGAACGACCACATCAGTGTTCTTCGGAAAGAGTGTCTAAAGAAAAGAAGAATATCCCAGCGTGGCTATCGATGACCTAACTCTGCGGAGCTGGTCGCAGAATACAAAAAAGCCCGTCGATCATTGAACAAAGCCATCAAGGATAGTAAGAGACAATGCTGGAAAGAGCTCATCAACGAGGTGGATAAAGGCGTGTGGGGTAGGCCTTATAAGGTGGTTATGACCCACCTGAAAAAACAACAAATGCCATCACCTACGTGTCCTCAACTTCTCCAGAAAATCGTCACTGCACTATTCCCACAGCAACGCAACTTCGATTACCAGTTGGCGCCAGGCGAACTGGATGACACTCCACCTGTCACTAAAGAAGAACTGCTGGAGGCCTGTAACCGTGTAGGGAATAATAAAGCGCCGGGATTGGACGGAATCGCTAATATAGCCTTGAAAACCATCATAAAGGCAGCTCCAACATTATTCCTAGACGTTTATAATTCATGCCTTAAGGAGGGGACTTTCCCGCATAAGTGGAAACAGCAACGATTGGTACTGTTACCTAAAGGGAAGAAACCACTGGATGAACCGTCATCTTACCGCCCACTTTGCATGCTAGATACAGCGGGTAAGATATTTGAACGCATAATTCACCAGAGAATTGAAGCAGTAGTCGACCCACTCCTGGCAGACAATCAGTATGGATTCCGGAAAGGACGATCAACCCTGGACGCAATCAAACTGGTTGTTGATACGGCCAAGGAAGCAATCGCAGGAACCAGATGGAAGGGTGGAACGAAAGAGTATTGCCTGGTGGCGACCCTAGACATCAGAAACGCATTCAACTCCGCTAATTGGGAATGCATCATGCAGGCTCTCCAAGAGAAGAATGTACCAGAATACCTTCTTAAGATCGTAACAAGCTACTTTGAAAATAGGGTCTTGAAGTATGACACGAAGAACGGTCCGAGGGAGTATGATATTACTGGAGGTGTACCACAAGGTTCAGTCCTAGGCCCGCTCCTGTGGAATATTATGTATGACGGTCTATTAAGACTAACTCTGCCAAGAAACGTCAAACTCGTAACATATGCAGATGACGTAGCCGTAGTGATTGTTGCCAAACACCTTGACGAGATAAACCATATGTTCGATCTCACTTTTGAGTGCGTTAACCGGTGGATGGACGCAGTGAACCTGCAACTGGCGCAACACAAGACTGAGGCAGTGCTTATTACCAGCAGAAAAGTGGTAGAGACCATTAAGCTAAAAATCGGCGAACAAGAAATCACATCACAACCTTATATCCGATGTTTGGGAGTGATGCTTGATGCCCGACTCAACTTCAAGCAGCAAGTGGAACATGTCAGTGCCAAAGCGTCAGTAGTGAGGGCTAGTCTCGCACGACTGATGCTGAACGTCGGAGGCCCAAAACAGAGCAGGAGGCTATTATTGTCATCAGTAGTCATATCGGTGCTCATTTACGGAATATCCATTTGGGCTGACGCATTAAAGACGCAAGAATCATGGAGAAAGGCTGGACCAGTATATCGACTGAGTGCCCTACGAGTAGCTCGTGCCTTCCGCACTATATCAGAAGAAGCAGTGTGCGTCATTGCTGGAACCCTACCTCTTAGAGTTCTAGCAGAGGAAAGACGGGCCCTTTACCAACGAAAAAGGTCAACTGCACTGAGCCCTGAAGAACTTAGAATTGAAGAACAGCAGAAGAGCATAGGCCGATGGCAACTACAATGGGATGCTGCTGAGAAGGGTAGGTGGACGCACCGTCTCATACCTCGGATCGACATTTGGCTTAACCGGAATCACGGTGAGGTCAATTACTATCTTACGCAGATGTTGTCGGGACATGGGTGTTTTCGAGAGTATCTACACCGCTTTAAGCACGATGACTCTTCGGAGTGCCCGTCCTGCCCAGGAGCTGCTGAAGACGCGGAGCACGTCTTCTTTGTATGTCCTCGTTTCGATCCAAAGTGTGAAGAACTGGAGAGGATCCTGAACCAGAGAATGCAACCATATTCACTAGTAGAAGCAATGTTGTCATCAGAAGCTGCCTGGAACGCTACCAACACGTTTGCAACAGAAGTCCTTAAAGACTTGCGTTCCACCGAAAGAAAAAGAGCAAATAGCAGAAGATAGAAGGAAGGTTGTTAACACCTTAGCCACCAGAAGGAAGAGTAGTAACTAGATCCTCCCTTCACGAAGTAATGCCTGACGGCGGTTTCCATGAAGGATTAGAGGAAAGAAGGAAAAGGGGTTTAGGGTTTAGTAAGTAGGGGCGTTAGTGTCGAGTTTTAGTATGACGCTGCGTCGAGTCGCCGCATATCCAAGCCAAACAGCTATGCCTAGAATCCGTAAAAAGGATTCCCCCCCTTAAAAAAAAAAAAAAAAAAAAAAAAAAAACACACACACACACAGACATACGGACATCATAGCGGAAACATTGGGGGAAGCTTTCTAGAATCCCAAAACGTCAACATCCATTGAAAAGTAGATTTTCGAAAAACGGGGTGAAACTAATAACTACTCAACTTTTGAAAATTTTCAATTTTCTTAGCGGGAAGTTAAATATGAAATTAATTTATTATTCAATATTTCGACGTCGTGCATCCAATTTTTATATGCTCAAAATTACAATATTACGTATCTGCATAACTTTAATTTAACTTAATTAGAAGTTGCAAAAAAAAAAAAAAAATTTTTTTTAAATTCAAAAATTCATGTTTTTAACCCTAGACTGGTCACCCTATGAGCGTGACGCCGCGCTCAATTATATTTTTTTTATTACGTCTTCAATATTTACTGAAATAATTCAAAATTATAAATTTTTCAAACATCTTCGAAAACGTAAAATTGCTGAAAAAAAATTTCTTAAAAAAATTTGCGGGGCTTTCTTCATCGCTTAACCAGAGTTGTAAGTAGTTTTTTGTCCGCGGCGTTGCCGAAAACACTTCTAGTTTCTGCCTGTCAAACGTGTATGAACTGGCAACACTGTACGCTCCAAAGGCATTGCGGCAAAACCCTCATCACTTGACCAAAATCGTTAGGTCGCGTTTGTTGACCAGTCTAGGGTTAAAAACCAAAAACCCCTCTACAAAAATTTCAGAATCTTTTAAGATCAGTACTAGGTATTATACAAAAAAAAATTGAGTCAAAATTTTATTGGCGCTCGTCATATTTGACGATTTTCAAAAATTCATAATTTGACAACTTTGGCATTTTTCAAAATTTTTTTCTAAAATATTTCTTTATCAATAGCCCCAAGTATCCCTTTCAAACAAACGAAAGCTCATTCCTGTATCTATAATGGTGTTTGAGATATTACAGAAAAAAAAATCGAAATACTGGAAAAATCGCGAAATTTTGAATTTGCATATCTTTTGAAAAAAAAATTTTTATTTTTTTTCCTTTTGCAGAACTAGACTTTGAACTTTGCAAACAAGAAAAAAGTGGTTTGTACATTTGACCAGACCTACCTAGGGTAATGTGTTTCGATGCACTAAATCAGAATTTGTGATAAGTTTAGTCCGCACATGACCCAAATTTTTAGTATACTGCAAAAAACCTTCAAAAAAAGCTAAAAATCGCAAAAAAATACAATCATGTAAGCAAAAAAATTTTTTCGTCTTAAATGGATTTCAAATCACCGACAGAAATACCGAAATAGGAAAGGAAACGAAAAAAAAAACCGCTGCGTAGATCATTTGTACTCGGAAAAAATTAAATAATAGCAGTTACTATCTACTTATGGTAAAAAATTTTTCTGCCTTCCGGCCGGAAAGTAGCAATTTTCTGGCCGCTGCGCTAAACAAAGTTGCCACATTCCGGCTACGTCGAGCAGAAAAATAGTGTACATACCTTGGCCAGTAAAAAGTTAAGCCTCAGACCACATGTTTGTCAACCTCGGCTTCGCCTCGGCCAACAATTACATGTGGTCTGATACTTTTCTTATTATACTGGCCTAGGTATTTAATATACTATTACCATTAACCCTATGGTAGTGAATACTATCTAGATGATTGTAGAAATCATCTAGATGGTAGCATCTACCATATTTATAATAACTGTTACAATCTTGTATGTAAACTAGAGTTAGTTACCATTATCACCCTAAATGGTATATATATATATATATATATATATATATATATATATATATATATATATATATATATATATATATATATATATATATATATATATATATATATATATATATATAACTTCTGATGGTAACAGTAACCATCAGAAATTATAACAGCTACTATCTAAGGTAGTTAGTAGAATTTAAACATCAGGATTTCAAAACCACGGTCAAAATGTATATATATATATATATATATATATATATATATATATATATATATATATATATATATATATATATTAGAAGAAAAATATAGGTATTATTCTTATTAATTTATGGGATTAGTTCTTATACTGATTGTAGAAATGATTACTATGATTATGGAAATGACGCCCATAATATTAGGAAGTGTTCCTAAAATTTATAAGATCGCTTCCAACAATTATGGAAATAGTTCCAATACGAATTAATGTAGTGGTTTCTATATTTACAGGAATTGTTTCCATCATTTATAGGAGCAGCCGTGACTTCTGAACCATAAATAAATAAAATTCTGCTTTAATAAACAATGACTCTTGTTAAATTGCACTGTACTTTCTTAACCATTGATGTTTTTAAAGATATAAGCTCATCCAGATGTTACACTTATCAAGAGCTTTCATTTGAGTACCCACATGCATTTTTGATATATTTTTCATGCATACATATTGTGACGTTATTTTTTCGACCAGGGTCTATTTAAAATGAACGTCACTACCGCCAACGGATTTTTTGTGATTTTAAGTCGATATTCCAAGGCCAAAATTTTATAGAAAATAATTGAGAGGATTAAAAGTGAGTCTTTAGCGAACCTTCAGTGAGTTCTTAGCGAGTCTTTAGTGAGTAGAGTCCGAGTGTAGATGCCGAGTAACGAGGAGCTACAGTTTTAGTGTGAATTTAGAGTTACAGTTACAGTTGAGATTTTGAGAATTTTGAGATTAGAGTCAGTTTTAGAGTAAAGTTTTGGAAAGTATTGAGGTTGAGTCATTTAAGGTTTTTATTGAGTTATTTTGAGTTTTGAATTTTGAGTTTTGAGTTTCGAATTTTAAGTTTTGGGTTTTAAGGCTGCAGAGTATGTGGGTAAATCAGCGTTACCGTGGAGCGGGACTATAAGTCACCCGGTTTCGTTTGATGCTAGACGCCAGTCTAACCCTTTGAGACTTCCAGGTGGAATGCCTAGGTCTGGTTGAGCCGCCAGCGCTCCAATGTAGAGGAACATGACGAAAGCATATGGGGTCAGTTTGAGTTACGTTTACGTTTACGTTTTTCGTTAAGTTTTTGTTACGTTTAAGTTACGTTTTTGATATTTTAATTTTGAGTTTAAGTTACGTTTTGAGTTACGTTTTTGGTTTCGATCCCAGCAGTAGTCAGTTCCCGGAGAGCATCCACTAAAGGAATATCCATACTCCGAGCCTCAATTGTTTGATTTAGAGATTAAAAAGTTTATGGGGATTAATTGAATATAGAAATTTTAGTTGGGAGTGAGTCACGTTTAAGAATACTTGAGTTTTAGATTTTGTTAAAGATAGTTGGATTTTAGATTTTGTTAAGGAGAGTTGAGTCTTAGACCTCGTAGAGGACAGTCGAGTTGGAGAGTCGCCTCTGATCACTTCAAGTGATCGGATGTGCGTATTATTGCAGCTACAGGTTAAGAGTTTAGTCTCTTGAATTTTAGTCTAAGTTACAGAAATGAATATAGTTATGAGGTTTATTTAAGTTAGTATAAAAAGTTACTCAGCATCGGCATTGTTTATATCAGGTATGATTTTAGTTTATTTATTGTAATTTGAGCGTTAATAATTTAGTTTTTGGTCTTGAGATCTCGGATAGTCTCGTTTATAGTAAACTTTTGTATTATAAAGAATTTAGAGTTTTGTTGATAGATTTAATTGAGATTGTTATTCGAGTCATTAAGATTTATTTATTTATTTGTTTTATTTTATAAGAATAAGGTACTGTAACTTGGCTATAGCGTTGATGTTGTTAGCTATATCGTTCTAGTAATTTTATATGGATTTGAGATTGAGTTTGTTAATTAAGTTTACGGTTTACTGAATAAATACCGATTTTGTTTTAATGATAAATTTTTAGTGTTGCGTATAAAATTATTACAATTATGGATCCTCTTTAACCGAACCACCCCCTCTCTCCACAAACCAGCACACTGAGCGACCCCGAGGTATTCCGTTGTCCTTCTGATTTTTGGTCTTTATTATGTTAAGTTTTCTGTATTTTCGATTTAGTTTACGTTTTAGCTAGTTTGATAATTCCTAGCGAATAAAAATTCTTTACGTTCCGCGTTCACTAGTTTGGTAATTCTAGTGATTAAAAATTACCTGGCGCCCTATTTTATCGAGACTAGAGACCAAGAATCGGAAAGATAACGAAGTATAATCCAGATTTTATTTTTAGAATTAAGTTTAGTTAAGTTCCCGTATACCCCCCTTGAAAATTTGGTTATAATATATATAATATATATAAATATATGAGAAATTGATGTAGGTACTTAAATGCAAGCTCTTGATGAGTGTAATGTCGGAATGAGCTTATATCTCTAAAAATGTCAATAGTTAACAAGAAACAATGTCATTTCTTAATTATTGACATTTTTTAAGATCTAAACTCATTCTGATGTTACACTCATCGAGACCTTTCACCTAAGTACCCACATGGCATTTTTTATATATTTTATATATATGGTATTTGTGAAATATATAAATATATAAAGTATGTGAAAAATGAAAGGTACTCAAATGAAAGGTCTTGATAAGTGTAACATCGGGATGAGCTTATATCTTTAAAAATGTCAATGGTTCAAAAGATACAAGGTCATTTCTTCATTATGTATCTAGAGAGACAGAGCATTTTCAAATGCAGACTAAATACTTATCATAATAACTTGACTATCAGTGAGAATGATATAAAACCTTGAAAAGACACAAATTCAAGTCAAGATCTTTGCAGTGACAGTAAACATTGAATGTTTCCATACTATTATAGGAATCATTCCAATACTATCATGGAAACTATTTTTATAGCAGTATAGGAAAAATTTCTATATGATTATGAAAACTATTCCCGTGATGAATCAAAAAGTACTTATAATTTTCTTTCCATGTACTTGAAAATTATTGAATTTTTGATCAATTTTTTCATAGAATTCAATAATATTAATTACTATCCTTGATAGTAAATATTATCACCCTGAGAGTTACTATAACCATCTTGATAGTGACTGTTATCATCCTGACTGTAACTGTTACTATAAAAAATGGAAACTGTTATCATAAAAAAATAATAACAGTAACCATCTTTGCATTAAAAAATTTTTTAATCATCCTAGATGATTGGAGCTACAAATTTAGTATGATAACCCCTAACATTTAATTTTCTCCGTGTAGACATAAAAGCTCGATACAAGCGAAGAACGGTGTAAAATTAAGAAAAGTTTTTTTTTTTTTTTTTTTTTTTTCTATTACAATCTATAGATTTCATAGTATAATTTCAAAAGAATAATATCTATAGTTCATTACTGCTAGTAAGAACAATACTGTTTTTTTATATTATTTACTACTTTATGACTATTTCTTACGATTTTTTGCTATTTTTAGCGTTTTTTTGTAATTTTTTCTAAGTTGAAGGGTGTACAAGCCAAACCAACTCCAGATTTGCATTTATCCCATCAAAATACATGAGGATAAACTTAATCTAGACAAACTTAATTTACCAGCTACATAATCTTCGAATTCGGATTCAGCGCATCGAAATAAATAATTCGATGTTGTTCTGATGAAATATATAAACCATTTTTTTGGTGTGCTGGTGTAATTAACAAAAAAATTAAATGATCTTGTAGAGCTCACACTTCATTTTCGAATTATTTATATTCTCTAGGTTAGTAAAGAGCCGAGGCAAAAAACCCGAAAATAAATCACCAGTGGCAGACAATACTAAGTACCCTTCCCAATTTACAGTGATTGATAATGTTTCAGATAATTATGAAGAGAGTGGAAAGTCACAAATTTCTGAAGAAGACATTATTGATTCACAACCAAACAGTGATCCGCAGACATCCACCGTTAATAGTTATAACGATGTTAACGAAGTCACTGAAGGAATCGAGACAATGATGGTTGATAATGACAATGTTAATCGAAATATTAACATTAATATTGAGAATTCGAACGATAGCCTGCCTTCGTCAGAACCTGAACCGCATTGTTCATACAAAGAAAAGCCTTATAGTATTATTAGAGGTAGTATAAATCAAGCTAATCCTAAATTTGGAATGTCTGCTGGTAACCAATGTACTGCGATGGCTGCTTCTGCCATAGCAACGGAAACTTTTATTCCAATTGAAACTTGGAAGTCCGGAATTATTGATATCGTACTTGAAGTTGGAGATTCTCTTTATGAGGCTAGCATGTCTTTACGGGATAATCCTCCTGTTGATGGAGGACCTATTGATCAATATTATTTGGAAGTTCATAAGCTTTGTAATGAAGTATATATTTTCCCAAATTTTAGTTCTACCTTTACAGTTAAGGAAACTTTTTATGGAAAATGTTTTAACACTCCTGATGCAGAGCTTATGTCACTAGAGCAACGACTTGAGATGTTTCAAGGAAATAATATAAACGCAATACTGACAATGAATAACGTTTCAGTAGCAATTATTTCTTGTGATGGTTTATATTATTTATTCGATTCACACATTCGAAATGAATCAGGCACTGTTGATGCAGATGGTACATCTTGTGTTTGTTGTTTTGATAATTTAGAACAATTATTGACCATGATTGTTACAAATATGTCGATTTGTGAGGAAAATACAGATGCACAAACATAGAAATGATTCAAAACTAGAATGATTCATTGTAAGACAACTAAGCGTTGAGTACACCAGGTATATTCGAGAATATTCGTAGAATGTTTTAAATAAACAAATGATAACGAACGCCCGCGTGTCCTGGACTCTGGAGTTGAGTCAGCGCTCGTCATTCGAGTGGCCTTCGAAAATGCCACGCGCGTCAACTCGGGACTGCAGGATATTCGGGGCCCGATACGCAACCCTACTCCTCCTAGGGCGCGGCCCTTGGACGAGGAGATATAAGCGGGGTGCACGGGTGGTTCGAGGCTCTTCTTCTAAGGCTTTGCTTGATCTTAAAGTCACGAACTTAAGTCTCTTCATAATTTATACTCGTCGTGAGACGATTAATTCCGGTTACGAAATACCATTACGTACTTCACGGCAGTTGTCAAATCATATCAATTCCAAGTGTATTTTAAATAGTTAAATAAATTAATTTGTTAATTAAATTCACCGAAGTTAGTTATTTCGGAGTTAATTCGAGAACCTCTACTTACGACTCTGGAGGTCGTAACATCTTTATCTCCAGCTTTAGTTGTTCTACTGATTACCTACAAACCCGTGAGGAAACCGGGACGTAACACTGTGACCAACAGTAATGTTTACACTCAGATCGAATCACAACATTCTAAATTATTTTTGACAATTGAAAATAAATTTTTCTAAAAATATTAAATGATTATTTTAGTTCATTCTTGGAATAACAATAAGATTTTAATTAAATTTCAGGTATATTTTTCAGTTATTATTGGTATAAAAGTTTTGCTGTGATTTGGAAAAAGAATATTTGTGAAGTGTCTCATTGTTAATTATTTTGTAATTTTTATTACAGATCAAAAAAGGTATTGACTAGAAAATAAAGGTATTTACTTGTTGATAAAATTTTTACTGCTAGGAGAAATACTTTTTGAAAACCTAGTTCCCGATCCAGAAAAATGATTAAGAATGATTACGTTGTTGATAAGTTGATATGCTTATACATAAAAAAAGATATTCATAATAAAGATCCATATGCATCTAATCATTAAAAACTTACGGGAATAACATTTCAAATAAACAAGAATAAAAATATCTTCTCATTAACCACATGACTAAAATTATAACTATCCAATTAGCAAATTGAAAAAAAAATTATCTGGAACAGACAGTGGAAGGTATCGAACTTTTATTAAGAGGTTTGTAATAACGTGAGTCAAAAATACTTTTTTTTCTCAGAACAAGATTGTAAAAAACAGTCTCAAACTTGTATTGTAGATGAACATTTGCAATCCGACTAAATCCGTAAAATTATTCAAGTATGACTTTAAATTCGAATTTTGGCGTCGAAAACAATGAGATAGAGTTGAAATAACATAGATGTCTCTTGTAGAAAATTAAATTCCTTTAAAGAAAAGTCTCATATGATTATTTAGAATCTCCAATATTTTAGACACAAGTACTTAAAACTTTTTGATACTGATCGCATCAGTGCAATGACTGAATTCGAACTTCTATTTCAAATTTCAGAGGAAAAAACAATGAGATGAAGTTAAATCGATGATTACCTTTTTTGTAGAAAATTTAATTTTGTAAAAAAAAAGGTCTTGTATGATTTTGTTGTATCTTCATTATTTATGCCTTGCCGAGTACTTAAACCATAAAGAAACTGAAAAGATCAGTGATAAATCTTGATTTTGTCTTTGAATTAAAATTTTTTATAGGAAAAATAATGGAATAGAGCTAAATTCAAGAGGACCTTATTTATAGGAAATTGAATTCTCTCATAAAAAAGCTAAATGTAATTTTTTTATATTTCAATATTTTAGCCACGACAAGTACTTCAAACTTTTGAAAACTAATCAGATTGGTACTAAATTAATTTGAACTTTAAATTTTGAATTTCGGCTGAAGGACGAAAAGATAGAGTTAAATCAATCATAACCTTTCTCGTAGGACCACGAAGTATAGATACAAGGAGTCCGAACGGTATAGGATTTTTCACATTATTTATGTACACAAATAATAAACCCAGATCATAGTTCTCTTTTTTGCCACTGGCTGCGCGAGTATTTAGGAGGTACCGATACTATTATTATTATTGCACGTAAATACGGACTGGCTAACCTGGCTCGTCAATGTAAAAAAATAAATTAAATTAAATATAAAATATAAATTTATTTTATTAGAATTATTTTTATAAAAAAATGGGAAAGTGTTGTGCCGTTGATGGTTGTCTTAGTGGCCGAAAGGCAAGTGAGCATTTAGGAAAAGTGGCTTTATTCAAAGCACCAAAAGTGAGTAACCTCAAAATAATATTAAAAATTTTATGTTAATAAATAATTGATTATTACATTAGTGTAGTTTTTAAATAATAATATTTAAAAAATGTTATATTTTTATTTTTCTTGTGTAGTATAGAAGTAATTATTCTAGTTTAATATTTTTTTCTAAAAGGATATTGAAATGCTCAGCAAATGAAGCTCTGCTCTTGGCAAAGAATTAAAAAATACCAATTTTATTTGCGAATTACATTTTAATCCAAAAGATGTTATTAAAAGTAATCAAGAGGTTCTAAAAGATGGGAGTATATATATATTTTTAAAATATATTTTTATGAATACGAAAAAGTTCATTTGAAGAAGAATGCAATACCAAAATCCAATGTGACTACCAATGAAAATAATTGCAGGTTATTATCAGATGATGTTCGTTTAATTACCTCTGGTATAATTAACGATGATATAATTGTCGACTGTAGTCTAAATTCTATTGAGTCTATTGAATCAATAATCGTCAATGAAATTGTAAACGAAGTAATTGAGCCTGACAATAAAAAATCTACAAACACAAATTTTTCTATTGGTACCAATATTTTGATTAATAGTGATAATTTGAAGATTATAAATGAGCCCGAAAAGTTTTCGTTTCATTCCATAGAAAAAATTTTAGAAGTTCAGCCACTACGTAAAAATTGGAGTTGGACTGTCATTAAAAATTCATATATTTCATTATCATATATAAATTTAAAATTGGAATTAGTTTGTCACGTAAAAATTCATAAAGATCTAAAAGTTACGGTAAGAAGCTTAACTGGGAACAATTATTTGAATGGTATCAAAAAATTATTCTTACGTTACAGATCGTGAATGCCAAAACGAATATCCTTATTGATATGGATGTAAATATTTCGTCAATTGATTGTGTTTGGCAGTTATTAAGCTCTTTAGAAAATACCTTTTTCTGTAGTGGAACTGGATACGATGACAAAAAGTAACCATGAATTTAGATACATTAATTTATAATAACTAATGCTATTATTACTTAGTAATTAAAATCTCAAATACCGTGTTTAACATGTAATTGAATCTTAATATTTTATTTGCATATTTTACAACGCAGAAAGCTCAATCGAGTTGTTCACACGGTAAAGTTTTGTTTTTATCTATTTCCAAATTAACATCTTGCAATTAAAAAATATTAATTGCTAATAATTCACATGCAATAAGGCTTTTCAAACACTGTCAATTTGAAAATGCGTAATGAATTTATGAATGTGCTTGAAGTTTAAAACTTTATATACAACAGTTGTTGAAAAATTAGACATTTTTTTATATTCTTGTGAAGTCTCTGCAACTTCAAAATAGTTATGAATTGAAAATAATCCTTTTCAGTCACGTATACTCAAAAAGATATCACTGTTCTTGTAAGTCCCAAATATAATTCAAACATAAATCGGAGTAGACACTTCGTTCAATGTATGGCTTTCAAACCTCGCAAACGTTTTTAAATTACAAAAATAAATTTCCGGGTCACTCTATCAACTTATAATTTACTTTGTTCATTTCTGGTAAATGTTTAAATTCTCTTATAAAAAAATTGGACTATCGCCGGACTTTGGAACGATAAAGTATACCACTTTCCGTTAAATTGTCACTTTAATTTTTTGTGGAATATATTAGAAATCTACAGAGGCTGTAACTTCAATTTTATGTAGTTGAAATAATCGGAAATAATTTTTCTGTACTTAATATTTAGTACTTTTGGAGTCTTTCTGTATGAAAAATAAGTATAGTTAATAACGATATATGATTAATTTTGTTGAATATCAACGTTTGACGCTAGTGTAATCATTTCAAATTGTTTGCATGTATTTTCTCAAAATTTTTGGATATTTCTTTTTTAGAATAAAAATTTAAAACAACAATTATTAGATTTAAAAAATCAATGCGCTGAAATAAAAGAAGAAGTTTTATCTGAAAAAATTGCTGATTTACCTGCTTTACAGCAAGAAACTGTTAAAAATTGTTTATTGGCTGCAAAAGCTAAGAGTGCTAAACAACGCCGGTATTCCGTTGAGTGGGTGTATGAATGCCTGTTAATGAGCATTAAAAGTAGTGCTCTGTATGAACACATTAGAAAAAAAAAATATCCTCCCTTTACCATGTAAGGATACTTTGATGAGATATATACAAAAACTCGATAGCGCTTTTGGGTTTCCCAAGGCGATTTTTGACACACTGAAACTCAAAGGTTCACGTATGGAAGTCTATCAAAAAAGGGGTATTTTAATACACAATTCTTACTGCTGAGTAGTTAACTAACAATTTCCAGTACACTTTTACTAATACTAATTTATAAGAAATAACAAAAACATTATTGATATTTGATGAGTAAATGTTGCTATAAAAATTAACTCGCTTCTTTAATTAATGTGCTATAAGGATGAAAGATTAACTCGCTATTAATTAATTTTTTGTTGACAGCTTTATTTTATAACTTATACTCTTTTACTATTAGTTTCAACTTTATTAGAAGTGGGTACGCTTTTTATCTGTTTTAATTTTTTTCATGTTAATTAAACATAACAACATATTTTGTAGGTATATTGTCAGTCGACGAGATAGCACTTAGTGAAGGCATTGCATTAAATTAAGTATATTTATCGTAATATTGAAATTAATAGGCATTTGGAAATTTTTTAAAATATTTTAACTAGTAAATTTTTTAAGTCACTGTGTAGTTACTTACTTTATTTATTTAAAAACTTTTTTTTCAGCATTCATCTACTTTTTTTCATTGAATAAAATGGTATAATCTCTACTAATTTTTAAATTATTATCCATTAATACCACATGTTTTTAGCTTTGCAGATTGTCTTTTATTTAATTCCACGTTTCTCAAAATATTTTTTTCCAGAGCTGTCAATAGCAGCAAAACTTCCCGCGTAAGGATTTAAACGAGTACTTCTTGAAAAATGGCGCGCTCTACCGGCGAAAATTTTGTCCCCTAAATTGAGACCATTCGTTCAACATTACGTTCGGACTCCTTGTATCTATACTTCGTGCGTAGGACATTTAATTCTCTAAAAAAAATATTTGTGTGATTTTATTGTATCTTCATTACTTTTGCCTTACTGAGTACTTAAAGCTTTAAGAAACTGAAAGGATCATTGAAAAAACGTAATTTTGGTGTTGAATTTAAATTTTAGTGAGAAAAATAGGGTCATAGAACCTAATTTTAAAGGACCTTATTGGTAGGAAATCCAATTTTCTACAAAAAAGGTTGTATGTATTTTTTTTGTATTGAATTAGTGCTATTACATAATTTTAACTTAAAATTAAAATTATGGCTGAAAAGATGATAAGATAGAGTTAAATTGATCATAACCTTTCATGTAGAAAATTTTATTTTCTATAAAAAAAGTTTTATAGAATTTTTTTGTATCTTTAATACTCTAGCCACGTTAAGTACTTTAAACTTTTGGATACTGATCGAATTAGTGCTATGACAGAATTTAAATGTTGAATTCAAATTTTAGCGAAAAACAATGAGATGGAGTTAAATTGATGATGACCGTCCATGTAAAAATTCAATTTTCTAGAAAAAAAGTATCATACTATTTTTTTGTATCTTCAATACTTTACCCACGACAAGTAATTTGAACTTTTGGATACTGATTGAAAATGTGCTACAACTCAATTCGAACTTTAAATTCGAATTTCGGCGGAAAAAACTCAAAAACAGAGTAAAATCAATCATAACCTTTTTGTAGAAAATTTAATTTTTTTGAAAAAAATTTTCATAAGATTTTTTTGTATCCTCAATACTTTAGCCATGACAAGTATTTATAACTTTTGGATAATAATCAGATCAGTGCTATGACTGAATTAAAAATTTGATTTCAAATTCAGTCGAAAAAAAGAATGCTATGAAGTTAAGTTGATAATGACCTTTGATGTAGAAAATTTAATTCCCTAAAAACAAAGTTTTATAAGATTTTTTTGGATCTTAAATATTTTAGTCACGACAAGTACTTTGAACTTTTGGATACTGATCGAATTAGTACCATGACTGAATTTAAACTTCTAATTCAAATTTTATCGGAAATAAAATGGAATAGAGTTCAATCGATAACAACCTTGTTTTTTTGTAAGAAATTTAATTCTTTCAAAAAAAAAAGGCTATTTATGATTCTTTTGTATTTTCATTACTTTTTGTTTTTAACGGGTACTTAAATCTTTGAGAAACTAAAAAGATCAGTGATAAATCTTTATTTTGTCTACAAATTTGAATTTTAGCGGAAAAAATAAGGTGATAGAGCTAAATTCAAAACGATTTTATTTGCAGGAAATCTAATTTTCTAAAAAAAAAAGGATTTACGTAATTTTTCTGTATTTCAATATGTCAGCAACAAAAAGTACTTTAAACTTTTGGACACTGATCGAATTAATACTACGACAGAATTTAAATTTCAAATTCAAATTTTAGCAGAAAAAACAATGAGGTTGAGTTAAATTGATAATGATCTTCTATGTAGAAAATTTAATTTTCTGACAAAAGTTTTAAAGGATTATTTTGTATCTACAATACTTTGGCCATGACAAGTATTTAAAACTTTTGGATAATGATCGGATCAGTGCTTTGACTGAATTAAAACTTTAATTTCAAATTTTAGCGGAAAAAACAATGAGATGGAGTAAAATCGATAATGACCTTTCACGGAGAAAATTTAATTGTCTAAAAAAAATATTTTATAGGATTTTTTTGTATCTTGAATGCTTTAGCCACGACAAGTATCTTGAACTTTCAGATACTGATCGGATTAGTGCTATGACTGAATTTAAACTTTAAGTTAAAATTTTGCGGGGAAAAAATGAAATGGAGTTTAGTCGATGATAACCTTTTTTTTGTAAGAAATTTAATTCTTTCGAAAAATAGTATATTACACACCGAGGGAAATAAAGTAAGAAATGTCTCAGATCACACGTAATTGTTGGCCGAGGCAAAGCTGAGATCAACAAACATGTGATTCAGATCACGGCCATATTAAAGCAAATTTTAAGGGAGTTGGGAAAGAACGGATAGGGGAAAGGGGGGGACCTACTCAGTGGGAATTTTTCCGTAATTGAAAAATAATCAGACAGCCCAGACTGGGAATCGAACCCAGATCTCTCGGTTACGCGCCAAGGGCTCTACCAGTTAAGCTATCCGAGACAAGTACTGACTACTTTATTCAGTCACGTATTCAGATCACAGCCTCATGGCTTTCTTATTTACTTCCCGAGGAGTGTATGCTATTTTTTCGCTCGACGAAGGCAGAAAGTGGCAATTTCGTTTAGCGCAGCGGGCCGAAATTTGACGCTTTCTGCCCGTCGAGCAAAAAAAGTCATTTGTGATGTTTTTGTGTCTTCTTTATTTTTTTCTTACTGAGCATATCCCTACAATAAAAATACATGACAGTTTGAAGTTAGTCAATAGTCGAAAAAATGAGACCTGATTCCTTATTGGTAGAATATAAACCCTCCTCAGTTACTATTGGTCAATCTCCTGGTACGTGAACATATCAATATATATATATCGATATAAATCGAACAGGAAAATTTAAATTTTTATTTAAATTAAATTAATTGAATTAATTAATAATTGATGAAAAATAATTGATGATTTATAATTAATTTTAATTTTAATCAATAAATTTTAATAAATCATATAAATATAAAATTAATTTACCGATAATAACTAATCAAAAGTGGAACAATCAAAATGAATAGTGAATATAAAAATATTTATTAATAGAATTCATGACTAATAACAATAATATAAACAATACCAGTAACACATGATAATAATAATAATAATAATAATAATAATAATTATAAT